>NC_056728.1:144847316-145147316 GCF_019279795.1 Protopterus annectens | reverse complement strand
ATGGAGGGTGATCTGTAGCAGGCCGCAATTTGCATTGCAGATTTGCCCGATGTTAGTTGCACATGGATGATCTCAGAGGTATCATGCTGCACCTACTAACCTGGAAGTGTAGGTATCCTTGATGAATATGGATACACCCCCTCCTTTTGTGTTTCGGTCCATGTTCTGTGGCTGAAACGTTTGGTATGAGTTGTAGCCTGGTAGTGCTGGAGTGCTCTCTGGAGCCTTGAACCAAGTTTCAGTTACTGCACAGATGTCGACGTTCTCCATACTGAGCAGTGCTTTGAGCACATGCATTTTGAGATTTAAACTCCTGGCGTTGAGTACCATAACCCTCAGTTTTTTGTTAATTGTGCTGTTTACAGAGGTGGGTTTGACTTTTGAGCCTTGCCTAAAAAAGGCACTATGGGGCCAGCAAGAGCCCTGGCCAGTATTCAAAAGCCTAGGGGAGACAGGTGCAAGCCGTCTCTTGCGAAGCAACATGGCTTGTCGAGCATGTTACCCCAGGCTGTCAGACACTGGATCCCTTTGCATGATATCAGAAGCTTAGTCAATTGTTGAAATTGATCATTTTTTCTTTATAATGAGGTATCATTCTTGGTGAGGGCAGGATGCTACTCAGGGTCAGGGTCATACCAGCCTGGGCTACATGATCAGAGAGCTCTTCCATGTCTCTTTTCATGTAGTCTAGGGAGGTATGTCTCAGGTCGTTCACACCAACATGAACAATGACAGAGTCATATTTCTAGTTTTTCTGGAGTGACCTGAGTGCTTGTGGTATGTGGTGGATTCTGGCTCCTGACAGGCAGCTAACAGTAACCCTCTGCTTGTCCAGCCTAGTGAGTGGGACGTCAGTGTGCCTGACTATAGTCACCTATTACTAGTGTGTTAGGTATGTTATTTCGCCTTAAGGGCTGTGATTGTGCGGCACACTGATTTTGTGTTTTATGTGTTGTCTGGTTTGTAACAGGAGGTGCAGGTTGTTTGGGTGTCTGCTTTGGAGGTCTCTGATGCTTTTCCAGGTTTTTATTTAGAGCCTCCGAGTATGATTTTGTGTATTCATGTGTATTTTTTCCAGTGCTGGTTTAGTAGGTTTATGTGTGGCTGGAGGTATGGTGCAAGTGTTAACTTTCTCCTCTTGACTGTCTGTTCCAGTCTTGGGTGGAGACAGCTTAGCCTCCAGTTTGGCTGTATAACTGCATCTCTCGCATATGTTATTGTTTTGTGGTAGGAGGAGAGGGTTGTCTGTGTACATAAGGTAGTTGTAACATTGTCTCAGGATACCCAGATTCACCAGCTGGACTGGAGAGGACACCTGAAATTGCCCTTTGGCCATGCCTGAATAGTAGGGTGAGCTGCTTAGCTGCTTGGTTGATAAGGGGTGAATAAAGAGCCTTGCCCTGCTGGGCAATCAAGTGTCAGGGTATATTAGTGTTTGCTATTAGGTCTGAGCAAGTGCTGGGCTGTAGGATGCTTTTTGAGTGCTTAGGTTGAGAGTTAGACTAGTTTCAAGGGAAAAACTGAAGAGGAGACTTAGTGGGGCCGTGAATAATTTAACCGTAACTAACTGGTGCTGCCCGGCATGCAAAACCGTGCAAACGTGGTTTATATAGCAGAGAAATGAAAGAGATAGAAGTCAGCCCAAAATGGCCAATAAACTACTAACTTCTGGGCTGGAACCACTCCTCCAGGGAAAGATAGGCTGCTCAAAGCTCCCCTTTCTCACAGATGAACAGAGAAACTTCCTTCTATCCAAGTAAGGTATGGGCAACTCAGAAACTTGTAACACAGACCTGAATTCAGCACTAGCCTGAAAACTGGACTATACTAGCTTAGAATGGTGGGAAACAAGCAATTTTTGGGGGTTTCTTTTGTTTTTTTGAAAAGATAAGGCAAAAAAGTACAGTTGTGTACTTACCATAAATGTAGATGTTTGAGTGTATTCACTGTTGCAGTCATTACAATTGGGTTATCTTGCTGGCAGCCTACCCGCAGTTGGCCCGAGTTCCAAAGTCTAGGTCCAGTGTCGGTTGCTGTCGCCTCCTCCCTGACGTCAGTGTGCCAGGGGTATAAGAGATGCAGCCGATGCCATTTTCTTCAGTTTTTCTTGCCCCAGATGTCAGGTGCCCCTAAAATGGTAGGCTAAATTATGCCAATAAGCATGTATACACAAAAAAAACTATTCCTTCATCTACAAGCAAATACACCACATAGGTTGTATAGAATAGAGAAGTACAGATAAGTCCCAGCAAGGAAAAGGGGGATGGTGGGAGGGTAACCTGGACTGCAACAGTGAATACACTCGAACATCTACATTTATGGTAGGTACACAACTGTACTATGTTCATCATGTTTCACTGTTGCAGTCATTACAATTGGGTTGAATCCCAAAGCTAAGGTTGGGAGGCTGGTGCTAAATAGGATTAGGAGAGGCTATCAGGCCCTGCAGAACTGCAGTGGCAAAGCCTGCCCTGGATTTGGAGTAGAGAGATAAGTGATAGTGCTTTGTAAAAGTATGCACTGAACTCCAAGTTGCAGCCTCTAAGATGTCTTTGGTTGGTACTCCTCTGAGGAAGGCTGCTGAAGTGGCTGCTGCTCTGGTTGAATGTGGCCTAATGCCCTTAGGCACTGATTTGCCATTCTGGGAATAGCAGAAATGAATGCAGTGGCCTATCCACTTTGAAATAGTCTTCTTTGAGATAGGCTTTCCTTGTGATCCTGCAGCATATGCCACTAGAAGTTGTTCAGTCTTTCTGAAAGCTTTGGTTCTGTCCAAGTAGAAGCGTAGCTGCCTGTGAATGTCCAAAGAATGCAGAAGTCTCTCACCCTTATTCTGTGGGTTTGGGTAAAAGGTAGGCAAATTAATTGTTTGGTTAAGGGCCACACTGGACACTAACTTAGGCATAAATGTAGGGTTTGTCCTCAGAGAAACCCTGTCAGGATGGAAAATGATAAAAGGTTCCACAGCCATGAGTGCCTGTAACTCTGAGACTCATCTAGCGGAGGTTATTGCTAGGAGCAGAGCTATTTTCCAGGATAAGAATTTTATATCAGCTGCAGAGGCTGGCTCAAACGGAGGCAGTGTAAGTTTTTCCAAGACATAGTTGAGGTCCCATGCAGGTATTGGTGCTCTCCTTGGAGGTCTTATGTTTTTGGCCCCTTTGAGGTACTGCCTTAGTAATGGATGAGAAAAAATAGGTGGTTCTGTTTTGTAATGAGCTGAAATGGCAGAGGCATGAATTTTAATTGATGAAAAGGAAAGGCCTTTATCCAGCATCTCAGTTAAGTATTGCAAAATCTGAGGAATATTTGGAACAATCGTGTCAATACCTTGTGCCTGGTTCCAAGCACAGAATCTCTTCCATTTTTCTGCATAAGATTTTCTGGCGCTAGGCCTCCTGGCCTCCAAAATAACATCCATCACTGCTTTAGAGAGAGGTGTGTCTTGAATGGCTACATTATCTGCCATGCTGCCAGGTTTAAGGTCCTGGGTGGGCTGTGCAGTATCTGACTGTCTTGTTGGGTCAATAAATGAGGAATTTGAGGTAATGTCCAAGCTGGCATTGAGACAGGCTCTTTAGGATTGGGTACCAGTGCCTGCAGGGTCAGTCTGGGGCAATCAGTATCATTTTTGGCTTCTCTTGCCTGACCTTGAGGAGTACCTTGGGGAGGAGAGGCAGAGGAGGAAAGGCATATACTGTTAGGTTTTTCCAGCTGAAAGATACAGCATCCACTTTCCATGCTTGCTTGTAATAAGTCCTTGTGCAGAATCTCTGCAGTTGGCAGTTGTGAGGGGAGGCAAATAGGTCTATGTCCGGGCATCTCCAGTTCCTTGTTATCATGCTGAAGACTTGTGGATCCAATTTCCACTCGTGGGGATCCATTAGGTTTCTGCTTAGTTCGTCTGCCAGAGTATTTATCCTTCCTGACAGGAATTGTGCTTGCAGATGTACTTGGTAAGTCAATGCTGTGTCCCACAAATTCATGGCTAGTCTGCAGAGAGGGTAGGAATGTGTGCCCCTCTGCTTGTTTATGTACCACATGACTGTAGTATTGTCTGTCTTTATCAGTAGTTGTCCTGGATGAAGTAGATCCTTGAAGGCTGTCAGGGCATTCTGAACAGCTAGCATCTCTTTTTGATTGATATGTAGATGCATTTGACTTGCAGACCATGAGCCCTGAATACATCTTCCTGCCATATGGGCCCCCCAGACATAATCTGATGCATCTGTTGTCAATGTCTGCCTGGCTGTGGGTAAGGTGAATGGCTGTCCCGTGTTGTGGTGACAGGCTTTTGCCCACCATCGAAACTCCTGTTGCAGGCAGGGAATGAGGGTAATTATTGTTTCCAGGCTGTGGCAATGTTGAGTCCAAGCACTTTTTAGATACCATTGAAGTTTCCTCATATGCAGTCTTGCATATGGAATTAGCAGAATGCAGGATGCCATGAAGCCCAAAGCCTGCAGAATTTTTCTTGCAGATAACCGGGTCTTTGTTGCCAACATTTTGAAATAAGTAGTCAGTTGTCTGTGTTTGTCTGGCATGAGATAAACCATCTGGGCAGTTGTATTTAAGCTTGCAACCAGGAATATTATCTCTTAAGAGGGTACGAGTTTTGATTTCTTTTCGTTTACTGTGTACCCTAGACCTGTTAGTAATCTTTTTACAAATGCCAGATGCTGTAGTAGAATGTCCTTGTTCTCTGCTTGAATAAGGCAGTTGTCCAAGTAAGGATATATTTGTATTCCTCTTTGTCTGCAAAATGCAATTACTGGTGCCAGACATTTTGTGAAGATCCTGGGCGCAGTAGATAAGCCAAAGGGCAGTGCAGAGAATTGGTAGTGCATTGAACCAGCTATAAATCTGAGGTATCTTCTGCATGATTGTCTGATTGGGACATGCAGGTATGCTTCTTTTAGGTCTAAAGTCACAAGCTAAGCCTTCTTGCCCAGCATGGGGAGAAGCTGCTGCAGAGTTAACATTTTGAATTTTGGAATATCCAGGAATGTGTTTAGGATAGACAGGTCCAGTATTGGTCTCCAGGCTTTGTCCTTTCTGGGCACCAAGAATAGCCTTGAGTAAAATCCTAGTCCCTGCTCTTGCTGTGGTACTTGCTGAATGGCTCTCATGTCCATGAGGGATGAAACTTGTTTTTGTGCCTCTGCGCATTGATTGCGTGGCAGGTCTGGCATACCGTTTGGCCTTGGCAGGGTGTGAAAGTGGAACCTGTAGCCTTGTGATACGATATTTAAGACCCATTTGTCCTGGGTGATCATGTGCCAATTTTGTGAAACAAGTGCTAGTTTTCCCTCCAAAGGAGCTGCCAGAAGATAAGTGCTTGGTGCTGGCAGGGGAAAGTCATTGAGACTATTTCCTGTATGGCTGTGATTTTTCCTCTCCGCTTTTGGAGGTAGAAGCACCCCATTGTTTAGGCCTGTATGAGCCTTGGGGCTGTGATCTGCCTCTGGGGCTTCTGTATCTGCCTCTTTATGGCCTGTCTGAAACTGGAAAGGACCAATTCTTTGTAGGCCAGTTCCTGCTAAATCTGGGAGGCTGTACCTGTAAGAAATCCTTGACTGTTTGCATAGATTTAGCTTTGTCCTCCATTTTCTTCAACACCTCTTCTGCTTTAACACCAAACAAGGTATCATGCTGTAATGGAGCATCTAATAGTTTTGCTTTAACATGATCAGGCAGATTATGTTCTTTTAACCAAGCATGCCTCCTAATGACAGAACCTGTAACAGCGGCCCTGCAGGAGGCCTCTAGAGAATCAAAACCACATTGCAAAGTATGCTTTCCCACTTGTTCAGCTGCATGCAATAAATCCTGCATTTCTTTGTTTTCTGCACATTCTGAATTTGTCAGCATTTTCTGTTTAAGCAGTGACATAAGATATTGCTGATATTTAAGCATATGAAACTGATAATTTAAAGCTCTTACAGCCAAGGTAGCAGAAGTATAAATCTTTTCCCCCATCTGTTCAGGGCCCTTGAATCCCTATCAGAGGGGATAGGGTTTTTTGCAGTGGAAGCCTTGATCCCTTTGGGACCCTGAGAGATAGTTCATAGTTCATAGTTTCAGTACTAAGCTAACTGCCCTTGCGAGCCATTTTAAGCTTAGCCAATTATCCCTTGTGAGACTCAAACCCTGCACCTTGTGTTTATAAGGCAAACACCTTAGCCATTAAGCCATCCTCCCAACCCTGGGTCAGCAGCAGGGTTTTTATAAAGAAATTTATGTGAATCAGGAACCCTGTAGTATCTGTCTGGCTTAACAGGAGCTGGTGGTAAAGAGTCAGGAGACAAACTGGACTCTGAAAATACATCACCTACAATGTCTAAAACAGGAGGAATAGCAAGGGGCCTGTGCTGAGGTAATAAAAGGAAGTCTCTGAGCCTTTTCTTGGATTCTGAGTAATCTTGGCTCTCCCAGTGGAAATGCTCCCTCATAGTATGCAGGGTCTCCCCAAAAGAATATTCCTCAGGAGGAGAGGCAGAAGGGATAGATTCTTCAGCATCAGAAGGGAGGGAGGGAATATTCCTGTTCAGAAGAGGAATCAGAGCAAATGGAAACCTGATATGAAGATTCATAT
Organism: Protopterus annectens; assembly: GCF_019279795.1. Lineage (NCBI taxonomy): Eukaryota > Metazoa > Chordata > Ceratodontiformes > Protopteridae > Protopterus > Protopterus annectens. Next base: position 145,140,721 of record NC_056728.1, on the reverse strand, counting down.
TCTATCTCTTGCCTAGGCCTCTTATCAGGAGGGGGATGGGAACCCCTGATCAAAGTAATTAGGTCTTCAGCCATTTTAAGCATCTGTTTTTTAGGCATGGAGGCCTGTCCAGGAGAATGCTGTACTTGTTTCTTTGTCTTTAGAGTTGCTTTAGTCTTTGCCTTTGAAGCTGAAGTTGGTTTTACATATAACTGTGTAGGCCTGAAAACACCCTCAGAAGCCGATGCCTGCACAGCGGCTCCGGACCCATCTGAGGAAATAGTTTCTGAGTGTCCGATACCTTGAGTTTCCAGCGGCCTAGTCGGCTCCACGTGGGAATCGGAAGCGGCCTGTGGCTCTGAGGTAGTGGGCATCAGGGAATGCGAAAGCACCTAACTGAGAACCGGCGACAGGCCTAGCAGAAGCCTCGTCGTCGATTTTGGACATTGGATGCCTGTCCTTTTCTTTTTCTTTTTCTTTGCACTTTTTATAAACTCCGGCAGTTGGCTCTTCCAACGGCATTATATAATTGAATCTTCTGCCAAAGTAATGAAATGCAAAATCATACCGACGCTTAATAGCGCATTGGTTAAATATAGCACAAAACCGACAACTAGTAACGTCGTGGTCAGGGCCTAGGCAAGGAATACAGTAAGAATGAAAATCCTTATGAGGTATTTGCTTCCCACAAGAAATACAATTATTAACTTTTTCTGACATCGGTCTGGAGCAAGAAAAAAGTTTCCCCAATGGGGTACTTAGCTTTAATGAAGACTTTGGATCTGAAATTCGAATTTGAAAATCTCAGGAGTCGGACGACCGGCAATTGCGAACTGCTTTCACTTCGGGCACCGCGCGGCAAGAAATACTGAAGAAAATGGCATTGGCTGCATCTCTTATACCCCTGGTGCACTGATATCAGGGAGGAGGTGACAGCAACTGACGCCGGACCTAGACTTTGGAACTCGGGCCAACTGTGGGTAGCCTGCCAGCAGGATAACCCAATTGTAATGACTGCAACAGTGAAACACGATGAACATCAGTAAAAAATACACTTAAAACAGCTTTTAACAACTACAAACGATCAGAAAAGGCTATCGCACTTTAGTGTGTAGCTTAAAACAGTTAAACAAATTATTTATAAAAAAACAACTTTTTAGAAGTGCAGGCAGTCAAATAAGTATAATATGTGAAAAAAACAAGCTTTTAAATCACAATAAACACTGTAAAATTGGCATTTAGGCAGAAAACAGTTAAGTACAGCAAGAAAGTACAGAAAACTGATACTTAATCACTTCATAGTCTCTCTTCTAAGCTAGAAGGCTTGTATCAGTTTAAGGCTTTCTAGTGCTTCCCAGTAGGTTAGTTACAGGAAAGATGGGAAACAAGCGCAGATGTAGTCTTTTAAACCAGAAAGTTGAAAGAGATGGACAAACTGTCCAAATGGTCAATAAACTACAATTTCTGGACGGACATAACACTGAAACAATGAAATCCCGACTTACCCCCATTCAACAAAATAACCCCAGCAGACATGAACACCATTGAAAGAGCAAACTAAAGTAGTCTAACCCAAACTACATACCTGACCTCACCTAGACCCCACCCACCAACCAATATACCCCACCCACCAACCAATAAACCCAAACCCCAAAATAATTCCACTGAATATTCATGACGGTCTCTATAGCACCAACATGAATATTCATAACAAATACTTAAATTAAAAAAATAAATAAATATGTAATTTCAACTTTAACGTTTTTGCAGAGGGGCTGTGCCCCCAAATCCCCCCATGGGAGGCTGCATCCCTCAAACTCCCTGCTATTTACATATAAAAACTCCAAGATTGCACTACAGTGTGGACATGAGTGGATTTCCTGTTCCGCTCAGCTTGGACTGTCGGACATTCACATGTTCAGTGTTCAGAACGTCGGTGTTGTGAAGTTTCAGTTATGTGAAACTTCACGTTTATGGTCTCAGCCTTATGAATTTTGGTCTACTGAGATTTCATTTCTCTCATGTAGACCCATATATATACATATATGCATGTGTGTGTGTGTGTGTGTGTGTGTGTGTGTGTGTGTGTGTGTGTGTGTGTGTGTGTGTGTGTGTGTGTGTGTGTGTGTGTGTGTGTGTGTGTGTTTGTATATATATATATATATATATATATATATATATATACACACACACATATGTGTGTGTGTGTGTGTGTCTACACATATATAATATATTTGTCTGTCCATGTGATAACATTTCCATGTTTCACCTACAGAACAGCATCTTGTAGTAATGAAAGTATTCACACATTAACCTGAGAGTCCTGTGTTTAGAACTTATATCTGCAGGTAGATTGGGTTGCTTAAATGCAGCACTTGTATTTCTTGTACTACTGCTTCCCAATCACTAAGAAGCAATGTCAAAATGGCTCTTTGGTTGGTATCTCTGTATAATTAATTGAAATGGTTGTCTCCATCCAAGATAATTTACAAATATAGTACTGCCAATTGCGTTGCATGTATGGCTATTTCCTGAGGCCAGTTTCTGCAACTTTCATTTGATAATGCACCAGTCTTTTCATTCTTTCAATCAAATATGACGAGAACATTTAATTGGATGAATTTTGAAAGAATTAACCCATGCTATGCTTATTTATATGTGGTCTAAATATTACCTGTTATTTTTTTAGGTTAAAAATGATAATGCTGGAAATGCTGAACTTTGTAGAATCACTTATTCAACAGAAAATCTTTACTACAGGTTTGACAATCCCAGAAACTCTGTCTGATAATCTTGACATACAGAAAACATTTTAAACAGTATCTAACTGTACAAAATATTAAGAGACAGGAATCACTAAGAAAGTAGATTTTTAAAACTGCTACAGTGTTATTATTTTTGTATCTGTTTCAAAGTTTCATACAGGAAGTCAGAAACATAATTTACCATCATAAACGCATATCTCACAGTATATATTCATTTCCAGCTATAGATAATAGAAATTGTGCAGTACTGTTGCACAAAATACAAGAAGAAAAACATCTGCAGTGATCCAGAAACTCTCAACACAAAGGGAAATGCATACAACCAGAAATATAAGCTGACATTATACCTAAGAAGACGCAAGTTAGTAACATAGTCCTGATCTTATTTTCTCAACAAACACATGTTTTTAACACAACTAGATATTGCAAAGACTGTAAGTTGTATCGGAGAGGAAGTCCAAGTCTCGGAATATATATTCTGCAAAGGAATAAGGCAATGTAAACTTGTTTTGTGATTTTCTAGTTAAGTTAATTAATATCTGTCTTGTCCAAGTTATATGTATTGATATGTCAAACACCATTATTCAAAGAAACATGAAACAATGAAATATATCATTTTTGAATATACATAAAGAAATGAAATATCTGATTTATAACTATCAAGTGTAAGATTGGATGTTACAGATGTACGAAAAGCATACGTCTCTATTAAAGTTGTAACAAAATGCAGGTCCTAAATCTTATTTGTACAATGCATAGTAAATTAATGAAGAAGCTCACAGAACAAAGGAACAATTCATTTCTGAAAAAGAAATTGCACACTATAGTATGAACTGAAGAAAACATAAAAAATTATTAGGGTTGTTAGAAATGTAATGCTACACTACATGACAGAAAAGTCAATTTTCACGATTTACCTTAAAAACATATGCATTTAGGCTTTCTGACAGCAAGAGAAAATTATATCTGCTAATAGTGCCTGCTAGCCCAAGTGTTGAAATGTATGATGTAACCTCCAAGCTAAGATACACTGCAAAGCTTCACAGCTTCATGGTAGACAAAGTGACATGGCTGTGTGTGGTTTGGTCATAAATCACAATTCTTTTTGACGGTTATATTTACATTTTACCAGGGGACAGAAAGAGAGCTGGAATGCATAATTTTCTCAGGGGTATTAAAAACTAATCACAAGCTAGCTCCTGTTATGACAAAATTCACTTTGTATAGGTCAAGAGGCCAACTAAAGGACTTTACTACACAATTAAATGATGTTCAAAGGCCAAATTAATAAACAAAGCTCTAAATAAATTAAAGCATCACAGTGCAGGATTGCTGTTGTAAACAATTTGATTGATAACTTGATTTTGCTCAAAAGTATTTTGGAGTTGGGAAAGCTACTTAGGATGATTAGCAGATGACATCATGAAAAGCAATGCCCTGCTATGTTGTTCTTTGCAACCTGTCTTCATAGCACTGCCTCAAAAAACTTGTTAGTGAATCCACATGTGCATATAAAATTTTCCTAGCTGTACATATCTTTCTTTAGTATCAAGTTGTATAACATTAAGAAAACAAAAGGTAATTATTTTACTATACTTATTTTAATAATCTGACAATGGTAAAGAGGTTTTAGTGTTTGTTTTAATTACTTTGCTTTTTGTAAATTGAGCAGATCCAGTAAACCCACATAGATACTTTCAGGAGTGATCTAGAGATGGTTTGGTTAATTTAAAAGATATGTTCAGATTTACATGCTATACAAGTAGAATTTGTGGAAGTCTGAACCAGAACTGTAGAATAAAACTAATAAACATCCTTTTATTGCAAAAACTAGGGTATACTGTCAGGGAATTTTACAGATGACCTTTTAACCAAACCAAAACCATAAGGATGTACTGATTGAACAACAAGCAAAGGGAAGTTAATGACTGTGGAGAACCTCAATATAAATGTATAATAAAAAATCCAAGCTTTAATCACCACAAGGAAGCGCTTTTGTTTCACAATATGTAAGACTTCTTCAGATAAAATACCCCAAAACATTCAGTGTTTAAATAGGTTTAAAAAGTCACATGATAAAAACATGTCGGTTCTAAAGTGATAATGTGCACCTGACCCAGAAACCAATTTAATAAGCCATTCATGATTACTCATAAATTACATATCTCTTTAAAAAAGAAGTTCTTATTTACTTTTTAGCCTATATACACACAGATTTGAAATCAAATATTTATCTTTTTAGGGCTTTTAATTTAAGTCGGGGAGCTATGGTAATATGATTATTCAAACCTGGACAGTAGTAGGAATTTAAATGCAATTGCCAAAAAAGCTCACTTTTTTCCTAATAAAACTGATAAAACTGATCAGGGACCTCCCCGTTCATTAGGAGTAACTTTCTCTAGCACAAAAAATTAAAAAATTGCCCTTTACATTCTTTATATGTTTTGCCAGTGCATTAGTGCTTTTTCTTTTTCAAATATCATACTTGTGTTCATAAATTCGATCACAGAGCCTAAGCTCCATTTTCCCCAAATAGAAAGACTGGCAAAGTTGGCAAAGTGCTATGTAGGCCAACACCATACTTTCACAGTCAAATCTGCTTTTTGCTAAAAAAACATTTCTCATTATTTCAATGTGTTTGCTTTCTAAAATATTTACCTCTCCCACATTTTTGTAAGCCCTGTGGGCTCCTAAAGGTAGCTCTTTTTCGCTCCATAATTGCTTTTAGGTTGGTGCTCTTTTTATAAACTATAAGGGGCTCTGTCACCAAGCTTTTCCCCAATGCAGTTGTTCTCCTTTATAATACTCCAATTTTTTATTTAGAATGTCCCGTATCAACCCACTATCCAAATTGAAGACCATGATACCTAAATGGTACTGCAGGGAGATATGCTGCGCTTTTCAGTGGTCTGTTGAAACTACATAGAAAGCCTAGCGTCTCTTGGGTTAATCATAAACTAATGGCATTATATCGTGATTTCTAACCAGTACTTCAGGGAGATATGCTACGCTTTTCAGTGGCCTGTTGAAACTACATAGAAAGCCTAACGTCTCTTATGTTAAGGCATATATTATATTGTCTAGGGAATGCTGATATCTGTTATCACTAGAATACTGGATATTTACCAGTGCCTTAACAGGATTTAGCCATGGGTCATTGTAGGCACTATCTCTTATTGCAGTTAATTCCACCTCTCCGCAAGCGTTTTGCTTGCAGTAGCGTTTTTAGTGGCTCATCGTAGGCACTACCTCTTACTGCAGCTAATTCCACCTCTCTGCAAGCGTTTCGCTCTCAGTAGCATTTTTAATAACTATATCTTACAACGCGACTAAAACGCACTACATATAATTTGGCGCCTTTTTAGTCCTCACATGACTCTAGTCGAATTTTTAATGATACATTTTGTTATATTAGGGTTAATCATTAGTGTCTGATAGCTAAGCTATCCAGCGCTTCTATTCTCGTGGTGCCAACTAAGCGAAACACCTCTACATACAGTTAAATATAGTTGTTCTATCTTCTGAACACCTCAAGCTAACTTAATCTATACTACAGCATATTTACTACGTATATATACATTACTCCACAAGATTACTGAACACCAATAAGTCGCTTGTTCTGCATCAGCACTGACTTGTAGGTGGCCTATGTGTAGTGCGAAGTAGTAAAACACTATTATTTTAAATCAGAACAAATGTATGGCTTAAAACGACTTACTAGTAGTTCTAGCCATTATATTAATTTGTTCACCAATTCGCAATTGTAATGGGTAGGAATTATAAGCGTCTGCTTTAACTTTATTGGGAATATATATGTTTATTTGTCTTTCCACTAAGGAGCTCTCCCCATACTTAATGCCTCTCTAAGTGTCTATCCCCTCAGGCTAACGTTACAGTCCTTCGTTCAACAGTAGCGTACTGAATCTTGCTGACTGTTATATCCTAAGAACCTGACTCAACTGTAGTAACATTTGAAGCTATGCTAAGAACCTGACTCAACTGTAGTAACATATGAAACTATGCTTACTTATACAGTTGTTCTTATGCTTTAACTATGAATACTCAGAAACTGCTTTTAGTTATCATTTTACATTGAGAGTGAAACTGTTTATTAGATACCTGTTTAAGCAGAACATTGCTAACTTTTGACAATTGCTCTCTGATTTACACTGTTTTGACTTACTATCTTCCTCTCTCTCTGTCTTTATTTTAATAGTTTGCTAGGTGGACCCCATACTCACTGGCACTATTGGACTCTGCCCTCCGGGAAGACCTGAACTCTGCCTACTAAACCCCATCCCTCATCTTAAAGACATCTTCCAAAATAGACTGTGAAAGTATGTTATTCTTATGTGTGTCATCCATAAACTCTGACCTGTGTATCCTAGTCTAGCTACTTGCCCAGGACTGCCAGCAGCCAATAGCCCCTGTCTTCTTCTCATTCTAATCTAGTCTCCCATTTTATTTTCTCCCCATAGCTACTACTGTGATTTATATCTACTTTTTCCTAACTCCTTACCTCTCTCACCTCTTTCCTACCTGCATAACTCTGATACTTATTCCTTTTGGCCACCAGGTGACTTCCTACTATTACCTGGTTTGCTCCCTTTTGGCTTACCGCTTAACCCCCAATACATTTGTTCCTGCTCCTGTATCCTCTCTCTCACTGCTTCCCATTTTCTACACTCTTGACCCTGCCTAACCACCCTTCTATTATAGTTTACTGCTACAAACCTGTACTTCTACATAGATTGTAGTTCGTCACACTGAATATACCTTTATATCTGTTGCAAACCTACCTGCTGTTCCACAGCTCACAGATTGTTTTTTCTGGGCCTCACTACTCGTTTGTGTCTTCCCGCTCCGTTCGCCCTGCGGGCTCACTCCGCTCCCCTCCCTGCCCCCAAATACCACCCACCCCTAGCACCTGTACATTTATACCCTCATAGACACACCCCTCTCTTCTAACCACCAATCATATCTTACACTTAGCTCCACCCCCTTTTAGAACTGCCTCCTCCCTTTCCCACCTAACTATCTAACCTACTCTCTGACATTTTGCCTCTATCTAAGTATTCCAACTCTACTACTCCATCTCCTATCATGTCTAATAAATACAGATCTTTGCTACTACTAACACTCCTAACTACTCTCACCTCTGCCTATCTTTTAACCTCCTATGAACTTCCCCTACCCTTTACACTTACAATTCCATTCAAACAAACCCTGGCAATTCCTCGACCTCTATCCATAAGCAATCTTAATGCCACTTACAAGACCTCCTACCTTCATCCAAAATATCACCGTCTCTCTCATTTTAAATACCTTATTCACAGCCTTAAAAAATATGTTTACTACCACTGTAAACCTCCTCAACTTTACATCCATATACTAATGTCCTCATTAATTGATGGAGACATCCACCCTAATCCTGGCCCCAACCCATCCCCACAATCTACTAATAGCCACATATTCAGAACAAAATCTGCAACATTAACCAAACCCCCCAAATCACTATCCATTGCCCAATTAAATATACGTAGCATTTGCAACAAAATACCACTAATTCATGCTCTTCTAGATGTTCAACAGTTTGACATTCTCTGTCTAACTGAAACCTGGCTCAAACCTACAATAAAGGATAATGAAATTACTCCGCCAGGCTACAACATCCTTAGACAAGACCGCTTAAACAAAAGGTGGTGGGGTGCAGTCCTCTACAAAACCGGACTACAAATAAGTAAAGCAAATCTTAATCTTCCATCTGACATAAATGCTGAAATAATTATTTCAAAACTTCACCTCAACCCTCACAAAACAATTAATATTATCTGTACTTATCTTCCCCCAGGTAACAATTCTGTCATATTAGAAAACCTGTTAAATTGGCTTTCACTAAACCTCCTACAAGAAACAATACTTTTAGGAGACTTTAATATTGACTGGAACTTATGTAAACATACTAACCCAACCACCCTCATTAACCTACATGGCTTCTCTCAAATCATTAACTCCCCAACAAGAATAAACAAACTTAATAATAAAGAAACCATACTTGACTGGATATTAACAAATAGTCCACAACAAAAATATACAACAGGAACTCTCCCAGATGACCTCAGTGACCACTCCTTAACATATATTATCAGGCATAAAAAAAATGTTGCTATCCCTATCCAAGTTAGAACAGGTCGCAGCAAAAAATCCTTTGACCCCAATCTGTTTCATAATGAACTTATGCAAGTTAATTGGTCACCCCTGAAATCTCTCCCTATAGATGAAGCTGTTATTTACTTTAATAATACTTTTCTAGACATCCTAGAACATCATGCCCCAATGCGTTCTATACGTATGAAACCCAAAACAGCCCAATGGCTCTCAAAAGAAACTAAAAAACTAATCCTTAGCAGGAACAAAGCTTGGGCTAAATGGCGAACAACAAAAAACATAACTGATCACCTCACTTTTAGACAATGAAGAAATGTGACTAAAAAAGCCATTCTACAAGATAAAAAAAACTTTTATACACAGCTTCAACATTCATCCCTTAACCAACCACATAAATTTTGGTCCTCTATTAACATGCTATTATCCCTAGGCAAAGTTGCCACACCAAATCCACTAGGCTCTAACCCTGAATACCCACTACAAACAGCTAATGCGTTTAATACCTTCTTTACTTCAGCCATATTAAAGCTAGCCAAACAACAATGCCCTGATACCTCCAAACTACAAACCCTAAACTCCCCTCCCCCTCCATTTCAACTAAAACCTATACCAACCTCTTATATATTGTCCTTGCTTCAAAAACTAAAGCCCTCAACCCCCTCAGCTGACAAATTACCAGCAGAATACCTCCAAGTAGGTGCTAAAGCTGTAGCCTACCCCATCTCCATACTGATCAACAGAACCGTAAAAGAAAGTACTATTCCATCACTGTGGAAAATCTCTCATATTATCCCTCTATTCAAAGGAGTATTCCAACTTCTGCCCCATAGCGCTACTATCTCCTCTCGCAAAAATAATGGAGAAATGTATCCACAAACAATTACTTAATCACCTATAAAGCCACAATCTCCTAGCTAACTGTCAACATGGGTTTCGACCATTCCATAGTACTACCACAGCCCTACTATCCTTTATTGACTCTATTAACAAAAACCGAAACAATAACACCTCTTCCTCAGCATTCTTCGTAGACCTATCAAAAGCCTTTGATATGGTCAATCATGAACTTCTCCTCCATCGTTTAAAATCCCTCTCTCTAGACAGTCTTGCCTTAAGCTGGTTCGTATCCTATCTGGATAACCGTAAACAGGCAGTACTCTGGGATAACCATCTCTCTGATCTCCTCCCAACTTCTATAGGGGTCCCTCAGGGCTCTATCTTAGGTCCTCTACTATTCTCCATTTTTATAAATGACCTTCATCTAGCCACTCCTCAATCAACTTGCATTCAATATGCAGATGACACAACCATAATCTGCTCAGCCCCAACACAGACAGAGCTGCACACTCTCACACAAAATACCTTCACAACTATAGAGCAATGGTTCTCTAATCATTGTTTCCTCCTCAACCCCAAGAAAACCAAACTCCTGCTCTTTGCATCCACTCATATGTCCCCTTCTATTACCTTCACACTTACATCCAATGATGGTACCCTCATTTTGCCAGACCAAACCACTAAACTCTTGGGTATTACTATTGACAATCAACTAAAATTTGACACTCATATCAACTCTACAATAAAAGCTACCAACAGAAAACTTGGTTCTCTCTATAGAATCAAAACTTTCCTAACTCCCAAAGCTAAAACTACCATAGCTAGAACCCACTTAATCTCTACCCTACTATATGCTTCTCCCATTTACACTAACCTTTCTAAGTATAACCTCAACAAACTAGCTTCATCATACAACAACATTGCTAGATTTGCTACAGATTCTCCTTATAGGACTCATCATTGTCTTAATGTCAAAAAACTAGGCTGGCTAGAATTACCCTACCAAATACAATCTTACCAACTTGCTATTGCCCATAAAGCCCTTTATCACCCGGACAACACTCCTATGCTCGCCTCCCACCTACAACCCTATAGAAATCTGAAGAACCTACGCTCTTCTAACAAGATACTTATTCAAACTTCCCTATCAAATAACTCAGCAGGTGACTCCATACTCTCCAACTCAGTTGGCAAAATATGGAACCAACTACCTCAAGACCTCACTGCCATAACTTCACTCCCACTATTTAAAGCTAAACTAAAACTTTTCCTTTCCAATCACTGGCTATGCTCTTGTAACAACCCTGATTAATCTTTTTTCATTCTTGCCATCTACTTCTTTCTTCCCCTTACTTCTTTCTCTCAATTCCTGCTCACTACATTTTCCTCTTCATAAGTGTCCCTGTGACTCTTTCTTTAAATAGAAATATATCTATATTTTTTAAGCTCCTTTTAATGCTGAAATAGAGTATCCTAGCTGTTTATTTGAATAAGTGTTCCCTGCTAAGCCTCATATTGAGCTCTAATGCAATTATAACTTGCAGCAGGTTTATTGTATGTTTCTAAAGTATTGTATAATTTTGTATTTCTGCATTTGGTGTTCTTTTCAACTTGTTTTAGTAGAATGTAGAGGAGCTTTTCTCCCCGGGCCTCCACTGAAAATGGACATGTATCCAGTTGGACTAGCCCGGTAAACAAATGTAAAATAAATAAAAATAAAAAATAAAATCATTGACAAATTGTGACAGATTTTCTTCAGTTCCTACATTAGCAACACAGATTACATTATTATTATCATTAGATGCCCTTTGACATAATAAAGGGACAAAATGACCTGTTTTTCTCTTATAACTAACTTCTTGAATTAATTATTTGACTAACATATGGGAATATCCTCTTTTGGTGAACACATTCAAAAGGTTCTGGCATTACCTTTCAAATTCAATGTCCCTGGTGTTCACCCATGCGTCTCAAACTAGTTGCCTCTTAATGACGCCTCTTTTTGAGAATATGGGTAGGCACTATTAAAATATAATAACGTATTTGGATAAATGGACTCATAAAAAATTCTTGATGGATATCTGCTGTTAATACCATCCTTTTCCAATAAAATATCAAGGAATGGTATACTTTCGACACACATAGTATGTGTAAATGAAAGAAAATTAGTAGTCTTGTTAATATAATTGAGAAAAATAGAAATGGTTTCCCGGTGCACTTTTCACAGGATAAAGATATCATCAAGATATTGTAGGTACAACCTAAAATAAGAAGTAAAGGGGCTACTAAACACACATGGAAATTCTCATTGCAACATTACTGTATTAGTGAAGAGGGATCCACAGGGTGACCTCATGTCCAGCCCTTCCTTTTGTAAATAAATATTCCCTTCAAATAAAATAAAATAAAGCATTCCCTTCAAATAAAATAAAATTGTTCAAAAGAATGAACTATTTTCTCTTGTTGAATCCTTCTTCTAGCCAAATATTCAATAAACCAGACAACATCAGTCTGATGCAGAATGGCCATATAAAGGACACGAATATCAATAGTAATGCAAATGTCATTCTCATTATATTTCAGTCCTTTGCTTTTTGCTAAAAAGTGCCAATAGTCATGGCAGATATATTCTTCCTCTGTGATAGGGTGTTTCAAATTATTATCCAGGAATTGGGGACAGGCACTGATAATTGAACTCACATCATTTTCCCGATGAGCTAGGAACATATTCCTCTCAAACCAACTTATGCAGGCTGTGATTATTAGACTTAATTCAGGTCTTCTGAGTATTGCTAACAGGAGTCTTTCTGTAGGTGCTGAACTCCTGATGAAGGGCTTCAGCTACCCCAAAAGCTGGAGCAACTGCAAAATCTATTTTGGACCAATAAAATATATTACAGCAAGTCTGTCATCTAGTGTCTTTATGATTTCTGTTAGTGGACCAGTATGATATTTCTTATTTTTTCAGCTATCCATCAGTAATCAAAGACCTTTAGCTACAGTGGGGTGTATTACCAGGGAGCTAGCAGCATTCAGCAATGAATAAACAGCTCCTGTCCTGGAGTCATACAGTGCATTGGACTACAAAGCAAGATGCAGTTACATATTTCTATTTTAAATGACAGAAAGCTACCCCAACTGATAAAGTAAATGTTGTCGAGCACAGCAGGTGTCCATATTAGTGGCTTACTCTGAGCAGGTCACTTAACTAAACTTACTTGGTTTACAAATGAATAAACATATTGCCATTTATAATAATGTGGCCTAGTAACATATCAGAGCTTAAGTCTCAGTAAAATAAGTTTCTGCTCTTCCTACATTTCCTGTTCTAAGAAATAGTGTGCAAGTAGGTCGTATGGTCCAAAGAAAAAGTAAACAAAAATGGGTTCTCCTAGATATTTAAAGTTACTATTTCCTGAGGTCCTTTGGACATGATCAAGTACCATCATTCAATAATGCTAAATCTAAAATACTGTTCTTGGAAGGAAAAGGAATCAAGCCTGATCATTTAGAAGTAATTTTCAGCATACAAGACTGTCGGATACAAATGGGATGATACTAGCTGTTTAAATGATTCTCTACCTCAGCAAAGAAGTGTGCACAATCTAAAAGTCCTGTTTTCTAATCAGCTGTTTAAATGAGTGTAATGCATTAATATTTCACTTTTTAAAAAAAGTTGGTTCTTTTGCATTTCTCCAATGTTAAATCATTACATTACACATTATTCAAACTTCATGATTGTCCATGGATGAAATAAAAATAAAAATGCATGTCACTATTTTGTTATTTATTTTTAATAAGTAATTTGCATTATGACACTGCTTCTATAAGACTTACATATGGGTACTAATGTTTTCATACGCTATTTATGTATTACTTCCCTATACATTGTTAAGTGGGTTGACCCTACTGGCAATGTCTGTTTTCTGTGGGGATTCAGGGGAAAAGCTCCCTATATAATTGTAACCTCCAACATATCTGCCAAGAGAAAATAAACCAAAACTGAAAAAGACTAAAAAAAAAAAACATACTTGGCAAAAGGTTAGCCATAAGAACAAGCAACTGCAACCAAGTTTCCGTATTTTTATTAATAAAATTTAAGTGCATTTGTCCCCAAAGTATTTGGGACTTCATCTGAACTAAATAACATACATCATTCCTCCCTTTTAAATATTCAAGGGCAGACAAAACAACTGCTCTCAACTGATAAATTAATTAATCAATGAATATTAGAAAACTCATTGTGTTGTCTAAAAACTGCAGGCTTCAAAAACATGGAAAAACATTCAAGTTGTATTAATGCAAGATAAATATTGGGACATCTTAAAAACATACATAATTCAATATATGCTAGGAATATGCGCTACCTTTAAATAAGTCAGTATATTACTAAATCATCATTTTATCAGTGTTTTGACACTAAACACTGATCAGCATCAGTTAAATGAATGAAATATGGTGCCATGTTAATCAGAATAAAACCATACAAGCGCGAGGCATAAAAATACATATGGAAAATATAAAACTGAAAAAATTGAAAACACATTACTGCTTCATTGCCCATAACATTAATGCACTAAAAACAGCTATTGCATCATTAACCCAAGTTGTTCACTGACTTTCAGGTGTAGCTGCCACAGTAACTCTTTGTATTCAATGATATAACCCCAAGGATCATCCTAGGGTTCTGAGCCAGTTGCTCCAATACAAAGAAATAATTCTTTTTTCACTACATGTAATCTTATGTCTGTATAATGCATTTGTCTCATTTTTTTTTTGCCTAACATCATAAAGATGTTCATAAATTCTCCTACAAAGTGAACACTTAGTGTTACCAACATAGAAGGAGAAACAACAATCACACAAAACCAAATATACAACTCTAGTAGTGTTAAAATTAAAACTCTGTTTACAATAAAAAGTATAGTTTAAATTAGGTAACCTAATCACCTCACCTTCATAAATGTGAATACAACCACATTTTTGGGGGCCCTTTGTAAACCCTGCTTGGTATTTGAACCAAAAAAACAACCTTTTCCATTTTCTCTTTTAAATTAATACATATTTTACAAGTAAAATGAGGGGCTCCCCCACTAGTTCTCTTAGTTTAGGGTCACCCCCAATTACTTTCCAATTGCCTTTAACCAAAATCATAATAATATTACTTTCTTGTGAATACTGTAGCACCAAAATATTGCCAAAAGACACCTCATAATTATTGCTATTCACAGGGCCACTCACCTCTTGCAGGCCCATAGGTGCCTCATTTCCCAAAATAAGAAGTAATTTTGAACTCCTTCCCCTGTTAATTTCCTGATGGACCTCTTTAAGTAGACCATAAGGGTAGCCTCTTTCACAAAGCATGGATTTTAAAAACTCTGCCTCAACTTGTAAGTCCCCTTCATGAGAAACTATTCTGCCTAGCAGCACCATTTGGCCTATTACCAAACTGCTCTTCTGTTTGAATGGGTTGCAGCTTTCAAAATGCAGGTAGTTACTGGAAAATGTAGGCCTTCAGTATAGCTTGGATTAAAAGTTTCGCAAGATAAAATATTTCACCAGTAAGACATCCAAGTAATTAATACTCTCAACTGAAAAACTGTAGGTGAAAGACAAAAATGCGGTGTCATCACTCAGTCTATAAAATCTTTTAATTCAACATCATCTCCTTTCCAGATTACAAAAAGGTCATCCAAAAATGTAAAATAGGTAGCAAGGTTCTTAGCATGGTTGCAGGGGAACACATAACTCGCTCTCAGTACCACATTATGATATCTGCATACAACGGTGCACAAGCAGCACCCATGGCAACACTGCTGACTTGTTTAAAGTAGTCGCCCTTGAAAAACACATAATTGTTATTTAAAATAATTTCCATTAACTCAGATATCATGTTTATTTTATTTATTTATTTATTTTATTTTATTTTACATTTGTTTACTGGGTTGGTCCGACTGGACGTGGGTCCTTTTTCAGCAGAGGCCTGGGAAGAAAAGCTCCACATAAACAATTACATAGACAGTAATCAATGTTTAACATAGACAATATACAATAGACAATAAGCAATGTTTACAAAATAACAGAATAACACAACATTACAGTCTTGACTTGACATTGGTTCCTTGGGATATTTAGTACATTATACAGTAATCACCTGGTTTGCAACATTCACAGCAATAAAGCAATGACAAGTAACTACAGTAAATCTGTGATGACAAATACTCTAGGAAACAGATAGTTTAGCATAAGGCTTAACATTATAAGCTTACCTTACCACTGTCAAAATTGCTGTGTGCAATTATAAATTCATGGAACCAGTCAAGCCCCACAGCATGTGGGAGACGAGAAAACAAATCCTTAACATCTATGGTGACCAGAAGCCAGTTTTCTGATTTAATATAGCTTAAAAAATCCCATGAATCTTTTTAAATATACCAAAAAGGTGACTTCAAACCCTTAATATTCTGATCAACAAACACAGCGAAGAGGTGAGTCTTAGCTCTTGGCAGCTACAGTAGGCCAGAGTGGTGGATTAAAGCAAACCACCTATTGATTGTAAGGCAAAACATTGAATGGATTTGTTTGGCCAGCAGTGCGATATACCCTTTCCCCCACTGTAGTACAATCTCGGAGTTGGTATATTTAAGTAGGGGTGTGTGTTATTTTACTTTTTTGTAGTTAGTTTAGGTATACCTGCATGGCGCTGTTGTTTAGGGAAATCCATTCAATGTTTTGATTTCTGCTGACTAGGTGGTTCGCTCTTCTGGTAGTCCGCTCTTTCCATGTCGACATATTTGTATTTGCGGTTTCCGTCTTTCGTGATTTTGATACAGACCCCATATATCATGGTTGTTGGTGATCTCCTGCAACAAAGCCACCTCCTCCATAGTTAAATTGTAGTTCCGTTTAAATGGTTTCTCAGCGTACCAATTATAAATGTCATTGATGTACAAACTTTCAAACATACCAATAGTTGGATGGAGAGGGGAATTGATAACACTTTTCCTTACTAAACAAGAATCTTGAAATTGCTGGTTTCTATCCCCCTTCTTAGCAGAAAGTAATACTCCAAGATGTAGCTTTCTAACAAATAATTTGAAATCTAAAATTGTCTCTCAAATGTCCAACTTTGTGGTGGGTACAAATGTAAAACCTTTTTTGAATAAACTGAAGTAATTACTGTCAATGTCAAGGGTACTGTAAATAATATTTTAAAACCCTGTAAACTGTAAATAGTACCATCGTGTTGAATGGAATGCTCAATACCAAGACAGATGGGGTGAAAGAGTACCAAATGGGTCATAAACCACCTACCCCATCTCTTCCACCCCTTGCTTTTCTGTTTCTTTTTCCTGTAGGGGATCACCATCCCTGTATCTTGTTCTTGAGTAAACCCCTTCCTTCTCTGGGCTATTCTGTATGACCTCCTCACTGACAGGTGTGGGCTGTCTAAAAAAGCCCATCAACATATTATTTTCTCTACCTTCAGTTCCAACGTTGAGCCCCTCACCATGTCTAAAAAAATTAGGTCTGGGAGAGGCAGTATTATTTAAATACTCCCTATATAATCGATAAATCAAGAAGTCAATATAATGATTTACAGGTTTTATAAATTAATAAGCAGATAGTACAGGCAACTAAACAAAGCATTATATAAACAGATGAGAAGAAAAGAGAACAAGGAAAAAAAATAAAAATAAAAAAAATAATTGGTTATCAGTTCATCGCATATCATGCAAATAGTTGTTATCCTTTTATATGAAACCGAATGTTATTAAGGGCAAGGTATGTCTAAGCTTATGTCTTTAGACAGACCCCGGGATTCAATAACACCTACACTAAGTGTAGATCTTCTGAGTGAACAGACAACACAGGCATAACTCACAACTTCTTCCACCTAATTTTAGTTTTCTTACTGATATTTTTGCAGCTTTAAATATTGACATGGATTCATAAACATTACCACAAAGTGTAGACTACAGGTACACTTAGTGTAATCTTTCTGAGTGACTAGAAAGCACAGAAAATGTGATAAGAATGTTCTTGAATACATATTGTGTATACTTAGTGTACACTTAGTGTAGGCTTTATTGAATCTGGCCCATAGTGTTTGCATAAGAACTGGAGATTTTAGAAAGGTTATTTAAATGCAGAAGATTCACAACGAAGTATGTTTTTTAAAAGTGAAAGCAAAAAGAAATGATGAATATGTCCCTATTTTTTTTAAAAAAGGATTAGTTGTAAGAGAAAAAACAAGTTATTTATAATCCTGTTTGGAACGGAGCAATGACTGTAGAATTTACTACAGATATGGCTGAGATTAAAAACTGTATTTAGAAGAGTTGGAATGTGATCAGGAGTATAGCTCATATGGTTAATGTGATAGGTGGCATCCCCAGTTTTCTTAATAAAAAATCATCTAACTTAAAATATACGTTGAAAAAGGGGCATCACATATGAAAAGAGGCACAATCAAATGTGGATTTTGTCACTATGGTCATTATATAAATGAGGGCACATATGCATTACCTTCCATTTAGGACAGGTCAATAGTGGCCCAAACATATAACTGTCAGTAAATAGCAGGGACGCATTTGATCAAATGTGTATTGTGCGATGCATTTTATGTGGAATAACTGATAGGAAATTGAAAACTCATATTTAAGACCATTTGTATGCTATAAAAAATAAGAAAACTGAAAATATGTTTTATAGGTACTCAGTCTGATGCGAAAGTTTTAAGAAATGTATATTTTTAGTTGAATAAAGTGGCACTGGATGAATGAGGTAGAGTTGTGAAAACTAAGTTGGGACATTGGAATTATACTATCAATAAAAACTTAATTCTGTATTTTCTCCATATCAGAATAATCTTTTATCCACCAGAAGTGCTTTAACTTTAGTCCACAACAGCGACGTTGAACTGGGTCATTTTGAACGGTGTTTGTAATCATGTGCCTTAACTGATTTATATATATATATATATATATATATATATATATATATATATATATATATATATATATATATAAATTACAGTTATTTTAAAATGGTTAAATGTTAACACAAGCACTCCTGTTGGGTCATTATTGTGGTAGCATTTCATTTGGTAATTTTTTATTTATTCTATTTCCACATGGGCAAATAACTTTGTTTGTGCTAAATCAGTTTACTACTGTTAAGCCAGTGTCTGAAGCAGTTTAATCTTGATTGTAACATTCTCCTAAGAGAGATGTTTTAACTGCATTGCGCAATAAATTATAAACATCAGTGTGTTACGTTAATATAGTGGTGTTGCCTATATAATGGACCACATCATTAGTAAACTATGAGAACCAAACTGGTCTCACCTCATATCCCTAAGGAGTGAACAACATGAATAGTAGTGGTCCATGCATGGATCCTCACTAGTGAACAATAGTGGTCTCACTGTGGATCCTTAAGTAGTGAGCAATGTGAGCTGTAGTGGTTTCACGATAGATCACTGTAGAGTTCACAGTGTGACTAAGTCATGGTCCTAGCATGGATCCTTCGGTACGAAGCAATGTGAATAGTAGTGGTGCTACCATGGATCCCTAAATAGTGAATAATGTGAATTATAGAGATCCCATTATGGACTCCTAAGTAGTGAGCAATGTGAATTGTAGTGATCTCACAGTGGATCCCTAAGTAGTGAACAATGTGAATAGCAGAAGTCATACAGTGGATCCATAAGTAGTGAACAATGTGAATAGTAGAAGTCACACAGTGGATCCATAAGTAGTGAACAATGTGAATAGCAGTGGATCCCTAATGTCCATGAGCTGTAACACACTGTGAGGAGAAGCACTTTGATTGTCTTGCAATGGAGCCAACTCTGGACCAGTGCAATGGCATATCCTTGAATACAGGGCCTGTCAGGTATTTTATCAGTAGCACATAGTTATCTGTATCAAAGACTTTTCAGAAATCCAGATACAAAGCTGCCACTTCAGATAGACAGACAGATAGATAGATAGATAAATAGATAGACAGACAGACAGACAGATATACAGGGACAGATAGATAGATAGATAGATAGATAGATAGATAGATAGATAGATAGAGAGATAGATAGACACAGTCAGATAGATAGACAGACAGACAGACAAATAGACAGATAGATAGATAGATAGATAGATAGATAGATAGTTAGATAGATAGATAGATAGATAGATAGATAGATAGATAGATAGATAGATAGATAGATAGACAGATAGATGTATTCACTCCTCAAGCTTTGTTAAGCTTTTTATGAATCTTGACAATCCTTTATATGCTGTACAACATGCTAATGTATCATAGTCTTCAGTACTTCTTCCAGTGGTGGTAGTATTCATCTAGGACAGGAATTCTCCGTTTTTTTCAGGAGTCACACTGTCTCTTAAACTATTCTTTATTAGAAATCATAACAGATATGTAATTAAAGGGACATAATTTGCTTAAAGAAAGTTGGCTGTAGCTTATTGACTGGCATTGTTCTATGGGTTCCCCATTAAAATATCAGCATTTTGCAATGACGTGTGCTGAAACCGTGAAAACTTAAGACTGAAAATGCAGGAAAAGAGCAAATATCGAATGTCACTCTTTTCCTTTGCACATGTTCTTTTGCATGGCAGCAAGTCCCCCAGACACCTCAAAACTTCTATATACCAATTTGTGACCACCGTACCTCACAGAAAAGTGAACATTCCAAGAAATGTCAGTCTCAGACTTGGTATATGTAAGTCTGGATTTTCGGCTATTCTGTCTACTCATCTCAAGTCCCAGCATTCTGAGTACAAACCATTCAAATGGTTACCTCTTCCATGGCCTTTCACTTGGCTCCCTATTGAAATGTCAGCACTTGAAATGCTGACGGCCGACAAGACAGGAAAAAGAGACACAAAATCAAGGAGGCGAATGAATCTCAGAAGATTGCTCTTCTCCTTTAAACTTCTTTTTTTGCAAGGGGGGCAAGACCCCTGCACCCCCCCCCCCACACACACACACACACCACCCAAACATATATACCAGCTCTGAGATCACCATACTTCAGAGGAAAGAGAATATTCCAGGAAATTGCCATCTTGAACTTAGTATATGTAAATCCATTGATGCTGAATATATTCCCTGTATAAGCTTTTCATCAATAGTGGGAAAGCACAACTTCAACACCTTGGTCATTTTATATGTTTTCTTAAACTGAATTGTTTATCATCCTTGCCTTGCTTAATAGCCATCAAGACACAAATAGAGGTTTGTATATTGCTTACCTCAGCACCTTAGTTTTTGTACGCTGTTCTGGTAGCATATCACTCTGCAGAAATTCATCCACAGTAATGCTTTTGTGTTAATGTGAATATCTCTGGAAGGAGTGTATGTTTCTAGTGTACATTGCAGTACATTTGCTATGAGTTCTGCAGCCACATTAGCTATTTATAGCTTGAATGGTACAGCACAGTCTAGTGCAGTTAGCTCTTTAGCTGTAACATGCAATAATAGATTCTTCTTGATGGTGGTTTTGAATGAAGAACGAGCCTTTTTTCAGCAGATGAAGCTTGGCAAGCAAAGGAGTAGGAAGGATATGGAGAATGGTGCATCTGCCGCAGCACAAGGTGTTATGGGACATTCATCAGCACTTTTGAACATACCTCTCAACCTCTTAGCACAAGAAGTTCATACAAAACCAAAATTAATCAAGGGGACAAATTTTAACTATTGCACTTATAAAGTTGCTAGAATAAAATGCTTTGTACTAGCACACATTTTCAAACAGGTATGAAGTCTGAAACTCAAATGACTATCATTATTTAGTGATTTCAATCCTCAAAGATTTTCCTGAAATCCACAAATTTATGAGTAACAGACAAAAACTCTGCAGCAAACATCTGGACGTTCTGCGAAAATCTGGACAATTGAGAGGTATGCTTGGGAAGAAGTGACGATTGATTGCTTCCAGAAAGCACTGCCAGTAATTATTGAAATGACAGTCAGCATTTATTAGGAACTGTAGCAGGGAACTATTATGTATTTATATAACAACTCCTTCCTACAGTTTAGGAACTATTATGTTATCTATACAATAGTGCTTTGCTGAAGAGTGTTTTTTTTAATCCTCAGCTATGAAGAGACTTTTTTCGAGTTATCAGTCTGGATGCTGTGGCAGTAAATGTGAGCATTTCCCAGTGTGCCTACTGACCATGATGCAGCTAGGTGTTTACTAATGTACTAAATACTGTAAAATGGTGTGGTGACTTTGTTAGTATCTAGTCCAGTGTATTCAGTACCTGTCCTTGTATCCACATGTGGGATCATTGATTAGTTGGTGGAAGCCTGTAGTTATACAGCTGTCGATGTTTTTGTTCACCTGTTGTATATTTGAAAGAATAATTAAAATCTCCAAGCAATACATATTCACTCTGGAATTTTTTGAGCCAATATGGAGTAGCAGCTCTACTATATTCTTTTTCAAATGAAGACAGCGCAGAGGTTCTGCTATGTCATCTTTTTCATGATGATGAATCTAACATTAAGAGTATTCTGGCATGATGGCACCTCTCTTCCAGCAATGCTAGGTGGTTTGGTTTCATCCATTTCTGAAGTATACAAATATTTAAGCCATGATGGTAATTCCACCTGCTATTACCTAGGCAGTGTTTTCAATATATGGAGAACTTGACAATAATCATTTCCTAGTTTCCAATATATGGCTTCAACCATATTTATCCTGCTAAGATATGTAGAGTTAAGGTGAAAAAAAACAGACCTGAAATTCAGCTGCTTTAATAAATAAGCCTCTCCTATTTAAGCGCAGAAGCTGTGCTCACTCTTACTGCTTGAAGGTCAGGGCCACTTTATGTATCACTTCAGTGAAGTACTTTTCAGGATTCTGTGTGAGAATTTATTCAGATTAATGGCTTTGATGCCTGCATGTGATGGATGGATTGCCCCAGTGAAAATTTTTGTCTGTAAATATGGAATGTTATCATGGAAAGGATGCTTTTGTAGAAAGAGCTGGATACAATCAGATGATAGCTGTAGTGTTTATGAACATTGTAATGTTTATTGTAGTTCTTAAGCAAATCCACACCTTTATCCAGACAATCAAGTATGGTTTCAGGCAGAACTGGAATTATAACTTTGCTTTCCATTATTTTAAGAATCTGAGAACAGTTAATGTCAGACAAAGCACTCCCTCCAAAGAAACATTTAGAGCACTCCCTCCAAAGAAACATTTAGAGATTACATGCATTACACAAAATCAAACAAGTTTACAGAAAAATAATGAAAGGTTTAGTAATTATTTGCTAGGCTCAGCAAATATGTCAGAAGGCCCTTTCTTAATGGAAAAATGCAGTTGTTTTACTGTTCATCTAAATAATTACAGATAACAAACTGGCTTTGTATAAAATCATGTGCCAAGATTCAGACATGGTATTTAAATGATTGCGCTGAGAAAACACTCTGTTGACTCAGCATAAATGCTTTCAAGAGGAAACAAGAACAAAATGTTCACAACTACATCTCCAAATACAGATAGAAATTAAATAATCATAAAGCCAGTAAATGCCACATTTCTGTCTTATGTCCACAGAGTGCACATACTTCAGAAAAGTAGATGTAATTTCAAAACTGGCATGTGTTACTACCTTTGTCCCAATATAAGGCTGACTGTCTTTGTTTGTACTGAATATTTCACTCTAGAATTAATACGAATAACCATATTGAGATTTATTAAGTATGCATTATACTAATTTGCATGTTTAACAAAGTATTATACCATGATCCCCATTAATATTCCAAAACGTGCATGCTGATTGGTCAGCGTGCATATTGTAAATCGACTTATACTGATGGAAAAAGGTCCGGTCGCCCGGACTTTTTCCATTAGTATGTCTTTTTTTAAAACACTGTCTCGCTATGTTAAAGGAGTTTAACATAGCGAGCCAGCTTTTAAAAAAGCAACAGACGTCTCCGTTGCTTTTTTAAGGCTGCCTCACTATGTTAAACTCCTTTAACATAGTGAGACAGTGTGTAAAAAGCAACGGAGATCTTACTTTCTCCGTTGCTTTTTTTTTTAAACCTGTCTCGCTATGTTAAATGGGTTTAAAATAAGCAACGGAGATCTCCGTTGCTTATTTTAAAGCTGTCTCGCTATGTTAAACCCATTTAACATAGCGAAACAGTTTGTAAAAAGCAACAGAGACCTTGCTTTCTCCATTGCTTTTGCCCACAGCTCTGATGTACTGCGTAGGCATACGCATGTGCAGTACATCAGAACTGCCGCAGAATACCAGACAGCTGCCGAAGGGCAGCAAGGAGGCATTATACAATGCCATTATTTAAGAAAAGTAATTATTTTTTTCTTAAATAATGTCATTGTATAATAGCAATAACCCACGCCCTCGTGACCAAACCACGCCAACCGTGGGTAAATCCAGCATTACCCACACCCAGGCGTGGGTTATTGCTATAATATTACATTCTTCGCAATCAATATGAACAACATGATTTTTACCTGAAAGATAAAGTTAAAATATTTCAAAAAATGTCTATTTGATATATATATATATATATATATATATATATATATATATATATATATATATATATATATATACCTATAGTCTAGGTGGCTCCTCAAAACATTTTATGGCATGTTGTGAATCACTGTTAAGTCAGGAATGGTGCCTTATGGTGTCTTACCAAAACTAAGAGTCATGCAGCTACTGCATTCTGGCATAAATTATTTCCAAAAATAATAGTTCTATTATTGTTTTCCTAAAAATGTACAAATGTGCATATTTAACACATGAAATTGTATTCTGTCAAATAGAGTGGTTCATAAAAGCAGTCATCTTCAAAATAACATAGAGGATTATGATCAGGTCTTGAATCATAACCTGCTTATTTTATGTTCTTGACATGGATGCCAAGACATTTACTCAAGAGGCGAATCTTGGCATCCATGTTGAGAACACATAAAGTGTTATGACTGATAAGATGATCATAATTCTTTTTTAGTGCATGAGCTTTATCTTCTCCATGTGCTACTAGTTACAATGAAAAAAAAATCACAAAATGTTTTGCAGGCTTTGAAAACAGGAAAAGACTTAGTGAGCACCGTCAGAAAAGGAAAGTAATGCACTCTGTTACATTTACACTCACCTTTCATGCCTCTCTACTGTCTAGATTTTTATTATTGCTTCATAGTTTTGGTCCGTTCCTCATAAAATCTGTGCTTTTTTTGAACAAACCACTGAGGACTAAAGTCACTAGACAACATGCAATTGAGTTTCAGAGTATGTACCCTTCAGATTATACAGGTGAACATATCCTGTTATTTTACCAATTTTCTAAGTTTTTTACAGGACGTTAGGGACACATTGAGGGTACGGACAGCAGGCAGAAACAAATCTTTTCTCTGCTGTTATATGATTGTCAGTACAAGCAGATTTTACTGCCGAGTGCTAGACCCGACCTTATCAACATAAGCAGAGGGTGCTTAGCAATTGTTAAGGTCGGGTCATGCACCACTCTGGGACTTAACTGGTGTGTCTTTTTCTGTATATTGAGGGTAATCACCATACTCCATGCACAACAAAAGTATTAAATATATATGGTAATATACTTCCATATTAACAAGTTAATGGATAAAAACTGTAGTATACAGAAGCCAAAACTGCCTTCCTGTGTCACCTTTATGATATACACATTTGCAACATATTCCTTAAGGAGTAAGGGGAATCCTTATGCATTCCCAGCAACATCCCAGTGCTTGACCTCGCATCCTATATTCTCCACAGTGAAAGTAGGATGTTGAATCCACTCCTCTGGTTGTCGGTTGAAACTCTGTGAGTGGTAAGACCATGGTTTGGGTTTACATAGAAAGGAAGAAAAATCCTAACAGTCCTACCCAGCCTAAAAAGCAGCAGGTCTAGGCTATGGATTATAAGTCAAATTTCTTCAACATTTAGGGAAATATCTTCACCTATATTATTGATGAAATTGTCAATATGGCATATATGTTCTCTTAACTTGGTGTTTGCTGTTCTCCACAGCTGGATAAATATTAATTTCTGCAGACTAATGATTGCTTACATTGATGTGTTTTAAGTACAGAATACTTCTGACAAAAGTCTATAGAGAATGACTGGTATAAACAGTTATTTTAGCAATAATCTACATTTGGGCATGGAAGGGTAAGCAGGCATCCATGAGTATTCGTGTTAGACCATGAGGGTTAATGCTCAGTGAAATAAAAAACAGTAATTTAAACCAAATTTTAAACAGAAGAGATAAAATGGAGACATACAGCTTGCCAGCAGAAGTTCTGACTGGTGTTTACATGTTATTACCATCAGTGTTGTTTATGCTCTGTAAAGCATTTATGTATTTAGTATTTGACTATTAGCATTTGTCAGTGTAGCAATTGCCCCATGTACACTGACAACCCACTATTCCTAAACCGCTCAAGCTCAGTTTCTGAGAGATGCATATACACTAAGAATTTGGAATCTCTCACGCACAGAACAGTAACACTGAAAAGGTTGTCAGCCCACATACTACTCCTCTTGCACAAACCATCATATGTGGAGGTACTCACCAGAAATTTATCCAAACACCAGAGACCTATGAAACACAAACATGGTGCATCTAATACAGTACCTACGATACTCAATATACATAAAACCACATACACAAGTGTCTCACCAAACAAGCCCCTAAGGCAAAGCACATCATTAAACCAAATTTTTTAGTCATAGGTGACTCCATAGTGAGACACACAGATGTCCCACTCACCAGGCTGGACAAGGAGAAGGTTACAGTCAGCTGTCTATTGGGTACCAGGATCCGCCAGATCACACACACACTCTCCAAGTCTCTCCATAACAAGTACTGTTATGACTCCGTCATAGTTTATACTGGTGTGAATGACTTGAGATGTACCTCACTGGACTATAGAAGAGAGACATGAGTGAGCTCTCTGAATATGTGTCGCAGGCAGGTATGTCCCTAGACTTAAGCAGCATACTACCTTCACCTAAGATACCACAATATAAACAAAAAATGATTGACTTCAACAACTGGCTTAATTTCTGGGGTCATTCTAAAGGGATCCAGTACCTGTCAGCCTGGGATGACATGGTAGATAGACCACACTGCTTTGCCAGAGATGGTCTTCATCTGTCACCTCTGGGATTTCGGTTACTGGCTAAGGCTTTTGCCTCCCCCATAGTGCCTTTTTTAGGTAATGTCGCAACAACAAAATTCCCAACATAAAAATATCTTCAAAAAGCAACCTCAAGGTTATGCTGCTAAACGCTAAGAGTCTAAACCTAAAACAGATCTCACTGAAAGCAGCCCTCACCTTAGAAGATGCTGACGTCTGTGCTGTAACAGAGATTTTGTTTAAGGCCAGGGAAAGCACCCCAGCCATACAGTGTTATAATGCCTTCCACAAATTCAGACCACAAACTAAAAGTGTGAGAACTAAAGGAGGTGGAGTAGCAATATTCATCAAAGATAAATACACCTCTAGATTGGTTAAACAAAATGATTCCCTTGAACTAATCCAGGTTCAACTGACTGTAGGTAAGACCCCTCACCAAGTTATTTCCAGTTATAGGACTCCCTCCATGAACCAGGATACCCACACTGCTTACTTGGATCTACCTGAATCACTCAAGAGACAACATAACACCCTGGTTTTAGGTGACTTTAACTACCCATCCATAGATTGGGTAACTTATTCTTGTACTAACACATTTGCCCAAAGGTTCTTGGACTTCATCAACTCCATTGCCTTGGATCAGTTGGTTGACACCCCCACAAGGGGTCCAAACATTCTGGATCTGATGGTCATTAACATGGGTGATCGTTGAACCACCCCATGTGTGCAGCCCTCCCTAGTGAGGTCTGATCATAAATCAGTCTCATTAGAAGTAACAATAACATATGACTCCCCCATTAGTAGCAATTAGACTAAAATAAACCTCTCCAAATCCAATTAAAACCTAATACGTGATGACATTAATAGCTTCATAGCCCCTGCCCTCACTGATGACATGGATGCCTATACTGGGATTTACACTAATGCTTGTATAAGCATCT
Organism: Protopterus annectens; assembly: GCF_019279795.1. Taxonomy (NCBI): domain Eukaryota; kingdom Metazoa; phylum Chordata; order Ceratodontiformes; family Protopteridae; genus Protopterus; species Protopterus annectens. Next base: position 145,112,858 of record NC_056728.1, on the reverse strand, counting down.
ATACAAATGTTTTGACTCAGCCATACCTGATAGGACCAGAAAAAAACAAGATCCTTAAGAAAGAGCAAGCCTGCCTGGTGGACATCCACCATTAACAGGTTATACTGGAAAGAAATTGCTGTCCAAGAGCTGGAAGGAACAGTCTCTGAATTGGAAGCATTCCCTCCTTGGCTTAAACAAGCAAATAAGACAACTCATAAGGCATTCTAAAGCTAACTATGAATCCAGATTTGCCTCCTTCACTAAGGATAACCATAAGGCCTTCTTTAGTTACATCAGAAACTTAAAGGAAAAACCTAGATCTGCATAGAACTGATTGTTAATGGCACCAAATATATGGAACACATAGAAATGGACAACCTGCTAGCTGACAGGTTTAGTGAAAATGTCTCCCCCTTGTACCTGCCACATATCCCCCAAAGTATCCTTACGACCTGCCCTCCACCTAGTATCTTCAAGGAGCAGGTGTAAACGCTCTCTTCAAAGCCAAAAATACAGTGCTCTATGGGACCTGATAATATCCCAGGCTGCATTCTAAATGGATTAAAGCAGGAACTAGCTGCACCACTGGGTACTCATTTTAACCACAGTCTAAGCACTGGTTTTGTACCTGCTGAATGGAAAACAGCAACCATCATTCCGTTACATAAAAGAGCCGCCTCCACAGACCCTGGGAACTGTAGATCCCTAAGCCTGACCAGCTTAATCTGCAAGGATATGGAAAGAATAATCATGGACCTTATCAACAAAGATATAGCAGATCTCCAAATGCTCAACCCAACCCAGTTTGGCTTCATTAAAGGGAGATCCTCCCTCTTGAACTTTGTGGACTTCTTTGAGACAGTCACAAAAGCCTTGGATGAAGGCAAATCCATGCATATGGCCTACCTGGATCGGGCCAAGGCCTTTGACACTACTTCCCATTTAGGCATCAATGATAAACTCACCCAGCTGGAGATTAGGGGTCCAAATGGAGAGATGAAAAGTCAGCAAGCAAAGGAGAGTAGTAGTGCTGAAATTGAATTCATCCTCAAGTCTTGGTGAATACCTTCATGAGGTGGACCCTGTTTTTTACAAGGTCTCACCAAGGCAACACTGATATATAGACTGTATTTATATAGCATATATTATGGACAGAAATAGGTCAAAAACTAAAAAAGATAGCTGGGTGCACAAGACCCAGGATAAAAAAGTGTGCAATCTTAGTAGGCACACTGGTACTAGGACTGGAAAAAATGACAGTGTAGAATCCTCAAAATATGGAAACATTCTCACAATGGGGCCAGGCCAGGCCCAGGGAAAGGATGGCTCCAATGGTGTAGAAGGAAGTAGCAGTCCACAAAAATCATAAAAAACTGATAGGCCAAAGAAGAGCCATAAAGACGACAGAGTGGACTATTGAGGATAACAAAGAAATTATGTATTGTTACTATTATGCAAAAAAGCCCAGAATTTCCAGACACAAGATATACAAAAAGATCAAGATAAAAAGTACAGGAAAGAAAAATAATTTCACAGGAAAAACTGTCAGAAGCTTCAAATGAAAATTTATGTTCATTAATACAACAGATTTTTGAAAAACAGTATATAAATCAAGACACTTTGATCTGTTTGGAAAAAGAAGCATCTGAGGAAGTATGAAAATGTAAACGACAAAACCTAGACATTTTTGAAAAGTATAAAAAGAAATAATGACATGGGAAAGAAAGAAAGATTTGGTATTGTGAAATATTTAAGCAAAGGAGAAAGACAAATTAATCAATATAAAAAAGGCAGCCCCAATGATATTCAAAGAGAAATACAGCCAAAGGCATCCAGATATGGAAAATTTCACAATAAAAAAATAATATCACAAAGATGGAATGTAGAAAAGAAGATTAGTATAATAGAAGTTAAAAAAATAGAAGTTGAAGTTATGGAGTCCCTGCGAAGTGAAGGATTTGGTGTAGAAGGTCTAACACAGATTATATTATAGCATGATGGAGTGAGTCCCCAAAGTAAGGAGAACCAGGAAGATCAGGAGACATTTGAAGAAGAAATATAGACATGGGAAAGAAAAAGAGATTTAAAATGGTGTAATATTTATGCAAAGGAGAAAGCAAAATTAACCAATACAAAAAGAGCAGCGCCAAAGATATTTGAAGAGAAATACAGGCAAAGGAATCCAGATATGGGAAACTTTACAATACAAAAAAAAATAAGAATTCAAAGAGGAAAAGTAGAAAAGAAGATCAGTAATGGAGAAGTTAAATAATAGAAATTGAGGTTATGGAGCACTTGCATAGTGAAGAATTCAGTGTAGAAAATCTAATGCAGAAAGCACCACAACAGGATAGAGCAATGGATATACAAATTAAGGGGAAACCAGTGGAACAGGAAGCAGTTGGTCAGTGCCATATCAAGATATTTTGGAGCCTTCCTCAGGAAACCAGTATAAACCACCGATCGACTACATTACAGTAACCATGAAACAGTGGCAGACCACTTTGCAATTAAGCCATGATAAAGGACAAATTATTATCCCAGGGATAAAAATTAAAAGGGGGATATTCCAGGGTGACTCTCTGTCACTGTTGCTATTCTGTCTTGCCCTTAACCCATTAAGCTGTCTAGTTAACAGCTTAGGCCATGGCTATAATTTGGCTCCTAGAACACAACAAAGTCTAAAGACATCTTATCTACTCTTGTTGATTTAAAACTGTATGGCTCATCACATGAGGAACTGAAAGCACAACTGCAGGTTGTCAAAACTTTTTCAGATGATATAAGAATGCCATTTGGTCTTGATAAATGTACTGCAGCACCAGGAAAACATCAGTTTGGGACAAGAATGTGATATAAAAGAATTTGAGCAAGAGGGAATCTATAAATATTTGAGAATTGATGAAGGATCAGCAATAAAACATGAATAAATTAGAATAAAACTTACTAAGGAATACTTTAGAAGACTTAAATTAATCCTGAAAACAGCGTTGACATCTAGGAAAAAAATCCAAGCTGTAAACCAATTAGCTCTTCCTGCAGTATCCAAAGGCCTCTGCACAAAATTAATACAAGTCCAAAACCATAAAAGACCACTGCATAGATAAAAATTTCTTAATATATTTTGAATTTTATGGATGTATTTATATGTGCATATATGCATTTATATGTGTATTTTTAAAATAAATTTTAAAACATTTTTGCATTTTAAATGAAGTATTAGGTAAGAGGAATGTGTACCTTTAAGTATTTATTAAGATATCAGGTGACCATGATTCTAGAGTATAAGAAGGGTGTTTAGACTGAATATGATATACACCTGAGGAAGCATCTATGTGAAAGCGCTTGTGTTTGTCTTCGATTGAATAAAATGTCTGAAGTTTTTTGGAAGAACCTGGAGCCTGGCCTGTGCTTATTTTATAATTAGCTCTTCCTGTTCTAACTTACAGTTTTGGAGTGATTGACTGACTCCAAAACATGTTGGATAAATTAGATAGGAAAACAAGAAGGATGCTTCATGCTCACCAAATGATCTATAAAAACCAGTGTATATCAAGATTATATATTCCCCATTCCGAAGGAGGGCTAGGCCTCCTTAAAATTGATTACATATATAGATCTGCAATTGTGGGATTTCACACATATCTGCTGACCTCACAAGACCCAAATGTAATGAAAGTTTTGAAACATGAGGAAAATAAATCTAAAATGACTTCTCTGCTTAATCTAGCAGAAACATATTAGCGTCAAGTAGGAATGGAAATCAAACCAGAAGTAGATAAAAATCATGCAGCAACTGAATGTGCCAAAAAACAAAAGAAAGAATATAAGGTGAAGGACCAGATAAGAAGGCAAGAAATGTGGAAAGAGCATAAATATAGTTACAAGTATAGAAAACTTCTGGAAGAACCTCATGTTGAATAGGAATGAATGCATGTGGGAGAAACAGGCAAGTGTAGGTTTTGTAAAACCGAATTGTAAACAGTTGCACACCTCACTGCTGGTTGCGACACACTAATGGCAGAAGGACCGTATACTGAAAGGCATAATAATGTGGCGAGACTGTAGCACTGGGCATTATGCAAACATTATGGTATTGAAGTGGCTGGAAAACACTGGAAAGATGAGCCACAAAGCATCACTGAAAATGATGACGTCTACATCACATGGGCATACATTACCAACAGTTCAAGAGATAGATGCTAGAAAACCAGATATTATAGTATAGGAAAAGAAGACAAAAGTAACATTGATCATTGAAATCACCACTCCCAGTGACTACAGTGTCCTGCATACAGAGAGACAGAAAGTCATAAAATATAAGTATTTGCAGGCAGAAAGAAGAGCAATGTGGAAGAAAGATACTCAGATAGTTCCAATAGTAAGCAGCAAAACTGTAAGGATACACCACGAGAAAGATTCCTAAAATCTTCTTTATTCAAACAAATAACAGAATGGATAAGCGCTTTCACATGCTATGCGCATGCTTCATCAGATCAATTAAACTAGATGTCCACAATCTTTTTATAGTTTATATTCACCAATCGAATCTCATGTTCTAAACATTAATTGAATGATTATTTCATCAATTAACACAAAACTCTTGCACCTGATTTTGACAGAATGTGTCTTAAAGCAGCATACGTTGTTACTATCTATTATACAAAGCAATATTCATGTCAAGCGCTCGCTTTTTATAAATATTTTAAAAATTATTTTAAAATTTATATTACTAAATTATTACTTTAATAACATTACAAGTCTGATTAATATAAAACATTCAAACTATCATCAAAAACCTATCTAAAACCAAAATAAAAACAGACTGAAAACTTGTGCATAATAACCTGTATAAATATAACATTGTTTCATCATAAGTCATGTCATCCATTTGTTTTAATTAGACTGTCCTTATAATAACGGCTATAGTCAAGGGAAGTGACTTCATTTCATCTAATATTGACGCTCTATCTAAAAATATTCCATGACTGTCACTTTACCTTTTTGAAGACATTAAACATCAAATGTGACAAGATCTTATATTAAAAAATTCCTTTCTTGCACGTTAGTGTATTTTATAAGCGATCAACATCATCTTCACTAAAATAAACAAACGAACATGAATTCATTGTCCCTATCTATTATACTACGCCGCCTGCTATTACAGTCGCCACATAATGCGATCTAGATATATATCGCTGAAATGATATTTTATGTATGTATAAAAGGATATATCAATATCAACATATATATAAAAATATTATACATTATCCTTATAAAATTACTGTAACAACATATAAAATTTTTCTAGCGTATAGTATAATCCATATCATTTCACATTTATTCCATGAATGAGTATAAAAAATTTTTAATAAATTTTGATGAATATATTTTAAAAATGAATTTTGGACCATATAAATTTTAAAAAATATATATATACATATAAATTCATGATGCATATATCAATATCTACAATAATGTAGCTGCCTTATTACCAAAGGCCCATATTGTGTCCTATTATCAATTCTTTCTGTCTTTCAAGGACAATATATGCATATTAATGTATATATTCATCTTTTAATATGTAATCCATATACAAGATACATGAAAAGATATATATATCTAGCTATAACCATATACTCAAAAATCTTTACATATGATCTTTATAACTTATGTAGACTCATGAACATGAAAACTAATGAAAGAACGAGAGGAAAGAGAAAGGCGGAAAAAGAAGGGGGGGGCAGGAGGGGTCGGGTTGAGACAAACAAAATCTTGTACTATAATTCATGTGAGTCAAAGATGATAATGTATTCACTGAATTAAAAGTAAAAAACTTTTGCTTATTAGTTTCGTCTAATAAATTATGAAACAAAACAAAAGAATGAGCGATGTCATACTTTTCATAGTCACATCATTCTTATTTACTTAAAAAACAAAATCTATTATTTTAATTTGTAATTCCAACTATTTTCTCTTTTCAAGTATAGGTTTTAGGGATACATAATTATTTAACCCTGGTATGGGCACCTGTTCTAAAAATCCAGTTTAATTCTGTTTCTAAAAGACGATTGACATTATCACCTAATCTGTCACTAACATCCACTATTTGAAGTACTCTGAATTTAAATTCATGTGTAGAATTACAGATAATGTGCTTCGCTAAAGCATTCAACTCAATTCTCTTGCGTATATCATATGTATGGTTATAAATACGCTCTTTTAGTTTTCTTTTAGTCTGTCCAATATAGAATGCTTCACAGGAGGTGCAATTTGCCATATATATTAAATTGCTGCTATTGCAGTCAGCATGTCTTCTTGGTTTAAACTCAAAAAAACCTCGAGGGTGTCTGTAATCTTGTATATGATTTATATGTTTGCACATGTTACATTTCTTACAGGGAAAAGTCCCTGGTATATCTTTATTCTTGTCCATTTTGATGTCTAAATTTCTTGAAAAAATCTCTTTTAAGTTGTCACATGTTTTAAATATAAAGGTTGGTTTATTCCCAACCACTTGTTTAATGTCTTCTACTGTGGTCAAAATATTCCAATTATTCATGACAATATTTCTAATATGCTCATTATCATTGGTATATTTCATTAAATAAACTACTTTATATTTATTTCTGCATTCATCAGTATATTCTCTTGTGTAGCTTCTTCTTTTATTGACCTTTACTATCTGTTCTATTTTCCTTTGTGTTTGGTCTGTTTTACTTTGATTTAATATTGGAAGTATAATGTCATCTCTTACTTCATTAATCCACCTGGGTTCATAACCTCTTTGTAAAAATATTTGAGTCATATTGCTAGCTTCTTCTTCTAGTACACATGGGTCTTTACATAATTTTGTCAACCTCATAAATTGTCCTTTCATTATTCCTACAAAGGTATGCCTGGGATGCATGCTGCTTTGTTCTAACATGTTGTTTTTCCAACATTTTTTTCTAAAAATTTTGGATGTTAACTTTCCTTCTTTATTGAGGTACAGATTCACATCTAAATAATTAATATTATCTCTAGAGTATTCATATGTGAATCTCAGAAAATCTGTTGTTGATTCTAGAAAATCTATAAATAGTTTTAATTCTTCAACAGTCCCCTTCCAGAACAATACTACATCGTCAACAAATCTTCTGTAGAAAATGATCTTTTCCATCCATTCATTCTCAAATAAACATGTTTTTTCCCAGAAATGTAGGACCAAATTCGCATAAGAATTAGCACATGGGGTGCCCATCGCGACACCCCATGTTTGTAGATAGTATTGATTGTTAAAAATAAAGACATTATTATACAGAACCAGATCAAGTAGTTGTGCTACAAGCATTTGTCTATCTTTGGAAAATACATTATCTTCCATCATGATTTCACGGATAGCTTGCAGTCCATAGTCGTTCGGTATACAAGTGAACAGATTACATATATCTAGTGTTACCAAATACATTTCATCCTTTATCATTTTATTCATTGGTATCAAGTCTATATCTGATAACAAATTCTGTGTGTCTCTGAGTATAGTAGGTACTTTATCAACTATAGGTCTAAGCATTTTCTCTAGGAAAATGGAGATATTATAAGTCGCCAATTCCTTCCAGAGACAATAGGTCTCATTGGTATAGGTCTTTCTTCCTTATGTATTTTGGGCAGGCCTTTTAGTCTAGGTATCACTGGCTCTTGAATGCATAAAAAATCATGCATTTCTCTACTTATCTGACGACACATCAGTAAGTCGTATAAGTTATCCCTAACATCACTAATTATTTTATTAACTTTTTCAATAGTCAATTCACTGTAACTATTAGTTGATTTAAGAGAGCATTCAACAATTTCAATATATTCTGTTCTATTCAGTAACACTACCCCCCCCCCCTTGTCGGCTGAAGTGATCAGAATGTCTTTGTTGCGCTTCAAGTCTAATAGTGATTTCTGTTCATCCTTGTCTAAATTACAATATCTATTCTTAATTTTCCTTGATGAATACATCTTATAAAAATCATTGTCACAAGCTTTAATGAAACATTCTACCATGGCTGGTAGTGGAGGAGAAAAGTTACTTCTAGTCTTAAAGCTTTCAATGCTGCTGCTATTAGAGGCTTCAGTTACTCTTGTCTTATCAGAAAATAATAATTTCAGTGCAACTCTTCTGGCAAAAAGTCTCAAATCTGTGAATGTTTCACTTAAGCTACTAGGCTGTGCCGGTATAAACTTCAGCCCTTTATTTAGCAGAGACAAATCAGAGCTAGATAAAACAATGTCAGAATAATTAAACACAAGTCCAGTCAGTTCATTATTCTTTTCTGCTGCCCGTACCTTTCTTGCGAGTATTTCCGTTTTCTTGGTCCCCGACTTGTTGATCTCCCTCTGTTGAACCGACGTTGTTTTATCGGAAAAGGGCCATCTGTAGATGGATTCATGAATGCTGGAGTGCGTTTAATTGTACCTGTCCTCTCTGCTTCCTCTGCTTGCATCAGGGCCTGTTGGTTCGGCGGTGGGGTATTGTAGTTCGGTTCATCTAAACGCTGTTGTCTCCTGACTTCATTCACTTCAGTACTACATGACGCTGTACCTGACAAAGGCGCCAAATTTGAAATTTGAGTCCTTCCTGTTTCTCGTTCAACAGGTTGTGAACGAAACTCATTATTGGTGGAGTTTGTAGCATTAACTCTAGGCCAAACAAAAATATTGCTGGTGGCAAAGTCTTGAACATCTCTAGCTAATTTCCTTTCTTTAATTCTCTTGAGTTTCTCACTGTAAATGTTAATCTGCGCTGACATATTATTAAACTTTCTGATACATGCCTCTGACTTAAAGCAGTCCGTTATTTCTCGGTAAGCACGATCAGTACTTTTTTGTAACTCAATTTCAATTGGATCAAAGTGCTCCAGAAACAAGTCAATATATTTAAACCCAATTTCCAGATTTAACTCTTGCCATTTCTTAAGTAAACTAGGATATAACTGTCCATAAGTTGGCATACATAGAACACGCATCCCTCTAGGTATCACATTGAAATGTTTGCAAGCCTGTAAATGTTTTCTTTGCCATGATAACCTCTGAAGTTTATAGAGGTTATTCTCCAGTTCTCTAGTTAAATCATAGAACTTAGACATGTCTTCATCACCCACATTAGTCATATTCATAGTACTCACTTTATCCGAGAAATTCAGGTTCAGCAACGGATTATTTTTGTGTGGCAAAAAGGCATCAATATTTAACATATTCAGTCTCCCTTCGGGATTGTAGTCCAATTCGACTTCGGTATTCTCCATAGCGTGGAGTAAACGATACAAACAGCACAAAACCAGGAAAATATCAAAAAATATCATTGACTCCCAAAGTATCCTTCCAGCAAACAATCAGGAACAAATGTAAGCAGCAAAACTGTAAGGATACACCACGAGAAAGATTCCTAAAATCTTCTTTATTCAAACAAATAACAGAATGGATAAGCGCTTTCACATGCTATGCGCATGCTTCATCAGATCAATTAAACTAGATGTCCACAATCTTTTTATAGTTTATATTCACCAATCGAATCTCATGTTCTAAACATTAATTGAATGATTATTTCATCAATTAACACAAAACTCTTGCACCTGATTTTGACAGAATGTGTCTTAAAGCAGCATACGTTGTTACTATCTATTATACAAAGCAATATTCATGTCAAGCGCTCACTTTTTATAAATATTTTAAAAATTATTTTAAAATTTATATTACTAAATTATTACTTTAATAACATTACAAGTCTAATTAATATGAAACATTCAAACTATCATCAAAAACCTATCTAAAACCAAAATAAAAGCAAACTAAAAACTTGTGCATGATAGCCTGTATAAATATAACATTGTTTCATCATAAGTCATGTCATCCATTTGTTTTAATTTGACTGTCCTTATAATAATGGCTATAATCAAGGGAAGTGACTTCATTTCATCTAATATTGACGCTCTATCTAAAAATATTCCATGACTGTCACTTTACATTTTTGAAGACATTAAACATCAAATGTGACAAGATCTTATATTAAAAAATTCCTTTCTTGCACGTTAGTGTATTTTGCAAGCGATCAACATCATCTTCACTAAAATAAACAAACGAACATGAATTCATTGTCCCTATCTATTATACTACGCCGCCTGCTATTACAGTCGCCACATAATGCGATCTAGATATATATCGCTGAAATGATATTTTATGTATGTATAAAAGGATATATCAATATCAACATATATATATAAAAATATTATACATTATCCTTATAAAATTACTGTAACAACATATAAAATGAAGTTTATGCCGGCACAGCCTAGTAGCTTAAGTGAAACATTCACAGATTTGAGACTTTTTGCCAGAAGAGTTGCACTGAAATTATTATTTTCTGATAAGACAAGAGTAACTGAAGCCTCTAATAGCAGCAGCATTGAAAGCTTTAAGACTAGAAGTAACTTTTCTCCTCCACTACCAGCCATGGTAGAATGTTTCGTTAAAGCTTGTGACAATGATTTTTATAAGATGTATTCATCAAGGAAAATTAAGAATAGATATTGTAATTTAGACAAGGATGAACAGAAATCACTATTAGACTTGAAGCGCAACAAAGACATTCTGATCACTTCAGCCGATAAGGGGGGGGGAGTAGTGTTACTGAATAGAACAGAATATATTGAAATTGTTGAATGCTCTCTTAAATCAACTAATAGTTACAGTGAATTGACTATTGAAAAAGTTAATAAAATAATTAGTGATGTTAGGGATAACTTATACGACTTACTGATGTGTCGTCAGATAAGTAGAGAAATGCATGATTTTTTATGCATTCAAGAGCCAGTGATACCTAGACTAAAAGGCCTGCCCAAAATACATAAGGAAGAAAGACCTATACCAATGAGACCTATTGTCTCTGGAAGGAATTGGGCGACTTATAATATCTCCATTTTCCTAGAGAAAATGCTTAGACCTATAGTTGATAAAGTACCTACTATACTCAGAGACACACAGAATTTGTTATCAGATATAGACTTGATACCAATGAATAAAATGATAAAGGATGAAATGTATTTGGTAACACTAGATATATGTAATCTGTTCACTTGTATACCGAACGACTATGGACTGCAAGCTATCCGTGAAATCATGATGGAAGATAATGTATTTTCCAAAGATAGACAAATGCTTGTAGCTCAACTACTTGATCTGGTTCTGTATAATAATGTCTTTATTTTCAACAATCAATACTATCTATAAACATGGGGTGTCGCGATGGGCACCCCATGTGCTAATTCTTATGCGAATTTGGTCCTACATTTCTGGGAAAAAACATGTTTATTTGAGAATGAATGGATGGAAAAGATCATTTTCTACAGAAGATTTGTTGACGATGTAGTATTGTTCTGGAAGGGGACTGTTGAAGAATTAAAACTATTTATAGATTTTCTAGAATCAACAACAGATTTTCTGAGATTCACATATGAATACTCTAGAGATAATATTAATTATTTAGATGTGAATCTGTACTTCAATAAAGAAGGAAAGTTAACCTCCAAAATTTTTAGAAAAAAATGTTGGAAAAACAACATGTTAGAACAAAGTAGCATGCATCCCAGGCATACCTTTGTAGGAATAATGAAAGGACAATTTATGAGGTTGACAAAATTATGTAAAGACCCATGTGTACTAGAAGAAGAAGCTAGCAATATGACTCAAATATTTTTACAAAGAGGTTATGAACCTAGGTGGATTAATGAAGTAAGAGATGACATTATACTTCCAATATTAAATCAAAGTAAAACAGACCAAACACAAAGGAAAATAGAACAGATAGTAAAGGTCAATAAAAGAAGAAGCTATACAAGAGAATATACTGATGAATACAGAAATAAAGATAAAGTAGTTTATTTAATGAAATATACCAATGATAATGAGCATATTAGAAATATTGTCATGAATAATTGGAATATTTTGACCACAGTAGAAGACATTAAACAAGTGGTTGGGAATAAACCAACCTTTATATTTAAAACATGTGACAACTTAAAAGAGATTTTTTCAAGAAATTTAGACATCAAAATGGACAAGAATAAAGATATACCAGGGACTTTTCCCTGTAAGAAATGTAACATGTGCAAACACATAAATCATATACAAGATTACAGACACCCTCGAGGTTTTTTTGAGTTTAAACCAAGAAGACATGCTGACTGCAATAGCAGCAATATAATATATATGGCAAATTGCACCTCCTGTGAAGCATTCTATATTGGACAGACTAAAAGAAAACTAAAAGAGCGTATTTATAACCATACATATGATATACGCAAGAGAATTGAGTTGAATGCTTTAGCGAAGCACATTATCTGTAATTCTACACATGAATTTAAATTCAGAGTACTTCAAATAGTGGATGTTAGTGACAGATTAGGTGACAATGTCAATCGTCTTTTAGAAACAGAATTAAACTGGATTTTTAGAACAGGTGCTCATAAAGAACCAGGGTTAAATAATTATGTATCCCTAAAACCTATACTTGAAAAGAGAAAATAGTTGGAATTACAAATTAAAATAATAGATTTTGTTTTTTAAGTAAATAAGAATGATGTGACTATGAAAAGTATGACATCGATCATTCTTTTGTTTTGTTTCACAGTTTATTAGACGAAACTAATAAGCAAAAGTTTTTTACTTTTAATTCAGTGAATACATTATCATCTTTGACTCACATGAATTATAGTACTAGATTTTGTTTGTCTCAACCCGACCCCTCCTGCCCCCCCCCTCCTTTTTCCGCCTTTCTCTTTCCTCTCGTTCTTTCATTAGTTTTCATGTTCATGAGTCTATATAAGTTATAAAGATCATATGTAAAGATTTTTGAGTATATGGTTATAGCTAGATATATATATTTTTTCATGTATCTTGTATATGGATTACATATTAAAAGATGAATATATACATTAATATGCATATATTGTCCTTGAAAGACAGAAAGAATTGATAATAGGACACAATATGGGCCTTTGGTAATAAGGCAGCTACATTATTGTAGATATTGATATATGCATCATGAATTTACATGTATATATATATATTTTTTAAAATTTATATGGTCCAAAATTCACTTTTAAAATATATTCATCAAAATTTATTAAGAAGAAGAATATGTTTAATGCCTTGACAAAGCATGTTTAGGTTAAGGGCGAATTTAGGACATGGCCTTAATGATTACATTCCTATGAGACCCATTTTGAAAAACAGACCACTGCATAGATAAAAATTTCTTAATATATTTTTGAATTTTATGGATGTATTTATATGTGCATATATGCATTTATATGTGTATTTTTAAAATAAATTTTAAAACATTTTTGCATTTTAAATGAAGTATTAGGTAAGAGGAATGTGTACCTTTAAGTATTTATTAAGATATCAGGTGACCATGATTCTAGAGTATAAGAAGGGTGTTTAGATTGAATATGATATACACCTGAGGAAGCATCTATGTGAAAGCGCTTGTGTTTGTCTTCGATCGAATAAAATGTCTGAAGTTTTTTGGAAGAACCTGGAGCCTGGCCTGTGCTTATTTTATAATTAGCTCTTCCTGTTCTAACTTACAGTTTTGGAGTGATTGACTGACTCCAAAACATGATGGATAAATTAGATAGGAAAACAAGAAGGATGCTTCATGCTCACCAAATGATCTATAAAAACCAGTGTATACCAAGATTATATATTCCCCATTCCAAAGGAGGGATAGGCCTCCTTAAAATTGATTACATGTATAGATCTGCAATTGTGGGATTCCACACATATCTGCTGACCTCACAAGACCCAAATGTAATGAAAGTTTTGAAACATGAGGAAAATAAATCTAAAATGACTTCTCTGCTTAATCTAGCAGAAGCATATTAGCGTCAAGTAGGAATGGAAATCAAACCAGAAGTAGATAAAAATCATGCAGCAACTGAATGTGCCAAAAACAAAAGAAAGAATATAAGGTGAAGGACCAGATAAGAAGGCAAGAAATGTGAAAAAGCATAAATATAGTTACAAGTATAGAAAACTTCTGGAAGAACCTCATGTTGAATAGGAATGAATGCATGTGGGAGAAACAGGCAAGTGTAGGTTTTGTAAAACCGAATTGTAAACAGTCGCACACCTCATTGCTGGTTGCGACACACTAATGGCAGAAGGACTGTATACTGAAAGGCATAATAATGTGGCGAGACTGTAGCACTGGGGATTGTGCAAACATTATGGTATTGAAGTGGCTGGAAAACACTGGAAAGATGAGCCACAAAGCATCACTGAAAATGATGAAGTCTATATCACATGGGCATACATTACCAACAGTTCAAGAGATAGATGCTAGAAAACCAGATATTATAGTATAGGAAAAGAAGACAAAAGTAACATTGATCATTGAAATCACCACTCCCAGTGACTACAGTGTCCTGCATACAGAGAGACAGAAAGTCATAAAATATAAGGATTTGCAGGCAGAAACAAGAGCAATGTGGAAGAAAGATACTCAGATAGTTCCAATAGTAGTAGGAGCAATGGGTCTTATAAAAAAGAGTCTACAGTCATATTTAGATATTTTACCAATACATGTAAGTCCATACGAATTGCTGAAGTCATTACTGGGCACAGTGTGGGTGCAGTGACAAGGGGTCTTTATTATTCTGTTGAAAAGTGAGTTCGCTGAACTGCATCTACATCAGAAATGCAGTTCAGCGAACTGTTGATGGTGAGATTGCAGTACAGTGAAGATTGGAAAATTTGCCCTTTCCTCACTGTAGTGCAATCTTGGAGTTGATATATATAATTAGAGGTGGGTGTGGGAGGCACAGCCCCCCACAAGAATGAATTTGCTGAACTGCATTTCCGACGTAGATGCAGTTTGGCAAATTCACTTTTCTATTACATAATATAGACCCACGACAAGCACTACTGGCTGACATGAAAGAGTGAAAAAATACTATTTTTATGAATTTTAATAGTACTTTGACTTAGGAATGGGGTCCATTCCTGTCACAGTATCAGAAACCCAAATGATTTGGAGAAATTAAAAGAATGGAGATCAACCCACATATTGTCAGGTGGGTTGCACACTGGCTCACAGATAGAATGTACACAGTCAAAATAGGTGACTCTTCCTCCACCAGCAGACCCATAACCAGTAGTGTCCCACAAGGATTGATGTTGGTGCACCTATTGTTTTGAATCTACTTCTCAGATGTACAGGCTAAAACAAAAGGCCTATGGCTGACAAAGTTTGCTGAAGATTGCAAACTGGGACTTACACAGACAAACGATTGGCACCTAAGTCATGTGCTAAACTCATTGCAAAAAAAATGCATTATCATCCCCTTTGGCAAGGGCGATGTCCCTGCAGATTACCACATTAATAACAACACCACAAGCATACAATCAGTGGTGAGAGATGGGCACACAGGTTAACGGCAACCTTTCCTTTGACCACCATGTCTCCACAGTGGTAAGAAAGGCTTTGTATGTCACCCACCTCAAAAGTAAGGACATTGCATCTAAAAGAAAAGAGGTTATAACCTCCCTGTACTCCTCCCTCATCAGGCCAAAAAGAGAATACAATGCTACCTTTGGTATGTGTCTTACCAGGCACCTGCATCAACTGGAAAGCCCTCAAATGTTTTTTACAAAGAAAATTCAGGGTCGTCAGCATGTCATACATTGACAGACTGAAATTATTTTCACTATACTTTGTATCTTACAGAATACTCAGAGGCAACCTCTGCCTTGCATAATAAAGCAATCTCAGATCCTGCTCTAGTGGAAATGCTGCACATTCATGGTATAAGATACATACACTCTATGGAACTCAACCTAGTATGTGACATCAACAGGACTTGCTGGACAGACAGCTATGTTTGACAGAGGTTACCTCTCCTCTGGAACTAACTTCCAATTCAGATGAAGCAGAGCCCCTCACTGACCCTATTTAAGCATAATTTGGATGACTGGATGGGAAAATCCATATTCACCCCAGGAGTTGTTGACTTAGTTCCACTTAATACCTTGATATTCTTGGGAACAGGGGTTGAACTTGGCAAGGGTTCTAAGGGCCCTAGAGCCATTAGTCTAATAAACTTCTATGACCCTGCGATGATGTGAGGTATTATCAGCTATGCCAGGAGAAGTAGGGCAGTGGATGTGTAACATACGCCAGCACAGCTAGCTGGAATTTTGTAAACAATTACATGTTATTTGTATATCAAACTGATTTGTACAGATGCTTGTGTTGAAAATTTTATTTGTAAAGGTGCTTGTGTTAAAATGTACCAACAGTGTGCCCTGCTGGACAGGAAAAGAAATATACATGTACTATCGAAACTGTTTAAATATATATGTTTTAACAGAGGATACTGGAAGAGAAGAGGTTACTCTCAATCCACCTAACTTTGAAAATAGTTTGAAATTAAATTACCTGGCTTAGGCCATAAAGATTGTATCTTGCAGTTCTCAACATACCCAGAGACAAAAAAGTCTGTACTAGGAAACTTTCTGCATTGTCTTTGGGGTGAACTAATTGCTACTCTGGAAGGGTAGAGGTTTGAAATTGTTTTATGACTTCCAGAAGCTGCAGCAGATGTTAGCAAGGCTCTGTGAGTGTGTGTGTATTATTAACACATATGTGCTAAATCCTGATATATTCTAGCCAAGGTGGAGGTAGCATGGGAACCAGAAGTCAGATGACCAGATGTACGTGATGTCATTCTGTAATCCAGCACTAAAAATTATATTTTACTGCTAGGTGATACTAAAATCTCACTGCAGTCTGTTTTTGGAACCTGACAAGGAAGGACACCTCACCTACTTCATCTTACCTTGCTTTAGTAAGAGACCAGGGAATATTAATTGTTTAGCTCAGTCAGGAAAATACAGTGAGATTAGTTAAGTACTATTTTTCTGTAACAGTGTTAATCTATTCATCTTTGTTATATTAATATTTCCTGTGATAAAACTCTGGTGTTTATTGTAAAATAGATAGTATTTTCATGTTATTTTATTATTTATTATTAAATATATTTCATTTTTTCATTGTGGCTGGTCCTTTAGAGAATATTTAAATCTCTGAGAGTATTTATATATATTTGGTGACAGCTCTGGCTGCTCCTGAAAGCCTTGTGGTTGGTCACCACCCATTTGTATTAATATTAATTTTACTCAGTATAATTGGATATCCTTGCAAGAGCCTTAGAGTAGCTGGCTTTGCAGTGTTTGGTGGTGGTGTAACCAACTTATAGATTGAGCTGAAGGTGGCATAGCTAGTAAATCGGTGTCAGCCTTTCTCAGGTGTGTGTGTGTGTGTGTGTGTGTGTGTGTGTGTGTGTGTGTGTGTGTGTGTGTGTGTGTGTGTGTGTGTGTGTGTGTGAAAATCAAATATGAAAGAGTGTGTGTGTCAGCTGCTTAGAACAGGGACATAAAGCACTCATTTCACAGACAGAGTGCTGGAGGACTTAGCTTGAACACTCAGCTGAGGACTCAACCCTACAGCTATCCCAGTGGGGAGTCTTACTGGAGATCTGGAAAGAAAGAGAGAGGACCCAGCCCCAGCTTGACTGTGTTCCCTGTATGCTCTTATGGGAAACTGTACTTGATGCAGAGATCTATATCTAGAAATACTGGGTGTATCCATTTTTGTTCCAAGTGAACATCCTTCTCCAGTGTGTCAGTGGTGAGGATTGAGGCTCCTTGATTACAGGCCTGAGTGGGGACATCACAATCCTATGAGCCTATGAATTGTTGGACTTTGAGCAAGTTACTCCACCAGAAATTATACTCTGGTCACACATAAAAAGGGGTACGTGTACAAGTGTATGAATCTGTTTAACAAATTAATAAAATAAGTTAAGAGTGAATCAGAAGTATTAATCCCCAAAAATCTGAAACATCATGGCATCATTCCTGCCCAAAAGATCAAGTTAAAAATGCCATCATACATACATTGTTTATTATCTGTGTACAACATAAAACCAGGGCCACTGAATGTCAAATGATTTGGAGGGTCTATATCATTTTATCGAAAGTTTCTTTTATCAAACGCCTAATTGTCAAACACTATCCATCAAAGTCCCTATTTAGTGAACTACCTAAACATCAAGTGACGTTTTATCAAATTGTTTTAGTTGGCCATCTTAAAAAAATGTCATGTTTGACGTCAGTCAATAAACAGTAAATACATACATTTAGAGATGTGTATAAAGTTAAACATGGAAAACTTAAAGGTAAATAAAGTAAATATTAAATTGACATAAAAATATTTATATTTTTATACAGTACATGTGCTTTTTATGTAAGAAAAATAAACTTTTTTACATTTTTGCAGGGAGCCTGCACCCCACTGCACCCCCCCACCACCACCCCCTGCAAATTAAATATACCAACTCTGAGATCGCACTACAATGAAGTAATGGGTAAATCATGGCCAGTCAGCATGTCAATCATACAACATTTTTTTCCGGTGGCCAACTAAAACGATTCGATAAAATGTCATTTAGTGTTTTAGATAGTTTCTTAAATAGGGACTTTGAGGAATAGTTTACGATGATTAGGTGTTCAGTAAAAGAAACATTCCATAAAATTAGGTGTCCAGAAAAAGAAACGTTTGATAAAATGATATAGACCTGATTTGGATGGGTTTTGCTTTCAAAAATGTACCTAATATTTCAGACTCAGGTATGGCTGACACTGCTATGGTTCAACAGACAAATCTATAGCAATGGACCGTGTTGGCCTTCTTAAGTTCCTGAATCAGGGAAAGAAGCACAACTCTCTCCTAAAGCACCAGGAGTGTAAAGAAACAGCTTCAGGTTTGAAGACCTGAACATATGCAGTATTAAATGAAAATACCATCATTAATGATTGTTAAGAATGTTCTGGTGCAGAGAAGAACCAGAATATATGAACTTGGATCTAATTAAAAAATGTTTGCCTTGATTTGTTCTGCAATCGCACATCGATGCAGGGCAATGTTTCATCTAAGGAGTCAGACACCACTCTGACAATAAGGAGCTAGGAATGATATTATCATGCTAAACAGTCACTTTAAAGATGAGTTAAGCATTGAAATGTTTTCCAAAAGATGTTAGTCATGACTTGCACTGACAAGAAAAAAGAGAACTCCTCATGATGTCATTCTTAGCCTACAGAGTTTAAACTTTTCAGCATTAAATATATCCGTGCTTTTCAGCTCCATCCCCTAGTCTCTCAGTAGACAGATAAGATGGCATGCCATGGCTAAGTTACCTTGATCTGTCTGCCATTCTTTTTAGCTTCTTGTGCCTCTGCTATCAAGAATCAGAAAATCACACAGATTAGCAGAGATGATCACCTCTTCTATTCACTGGTTCCATTCCCACACATGGTGATAACTTATAGTTGTGACTTTCTGGAATGGCAGATACTAGCACTGCCTGCACACCACTCAGACAGCTGTAGTTCAGCATTTCACAAATATTTTAAACATTTCAAAACCACACTTTAATTTCTGAAGCTATAAAGAAGAGAATGCATACTGTCATGGAATGACACAATTTCTGAAACTATACAGAAGAGAGTACATACTGTCATGGAATGACACCCTATTCTGAATTAATTCTCTATTTTATACTCACTGCTTGAAGTGATAGGCCCTAGCTCTTTTATTAGTCTGAATATGATAAATTGGGAATCAAAATGAATGAATGAATAAATAAAGAGAGGCATTCAAATATATCTCTTGATTATGCTAGAGGATTTCTGTGAATTTATTTAACATTTGTTTACCAGGAAAGTCCGACTGGACACAGTTCCATTTTCAGCGGAGGCCCGGGGAGAAAAGCTCCAACATGAAAAACAAACATTATACCACAAGAAAATTACAGAGTACAGGTCAACAATAAAAGTACACATTACAAATATAAATAACCGAAAGAGATGACACCTTAGCAATTTTAACAAAATTTGTATATCAAAGAGTATATGGTATTATACAAACTAGACTAGCATGTTTAGAAAGCACAGTATGATATCTTTGAGGAAGACTTGAAATGATTTGAGGTAAAAGAGTATATATAGGGAACAAAGAAGGCATAATAGGATAGTACTGTAAAGTGTAGATCTAAAGAAAGTCAGAGGGTATGTATAAAAAGTGGAGAATACAAAGTTAGTTGGGCAGCAAGAGCAAAGCCAGGACTTTTCTAAGTGAGTAAATAGAAGTTTTTTAATTTGTACTATGGTGTAGATGGAAGTGGGTAGTTTGCTCCATATTTTAGGAATGATGTTAGAGAATAAGGATTCTCCAGCTGAGTTGTTAGCTTTGGTGGATTTAAATAGGAGTTTGTCACTGGAATGGAGTGTTCTAGTGGTGGTGCATGGTTGTATGAGATCTTGAATCTGCATATAAATAATTTTGCCATATCTATATATAAACTGCAGCAAATTTTTAATGCACCTCTGGACATACATTGACATTTTTAGCAGACTCCAACACATTTGAGTCATAAGTTGCACATGTTTTTAAAATGCAAAGACTTGTCTCTGAACACCTATCAAATATCTAATGCAAGATCTCTTAACAGCATTCTAATATGAAATTCATTCTTTCTTTCTTTCTTTATATTGCTCTTTCTTTTTCTTTTTAGCTTCACCCTGCCCTTTATCAGTGACCCCAGGTACCTGGAGATACTAACCATTTGCTCTTGTCTATCTGTTCTCGCCAATTATGATATCTGTGTGGCGTAATTCCCACTGCCATCACTCTGTCGAGACGGCTTTTTTATCAGCCTGTTTCCTTTCTGAAGGAATTTGTGCCTTTTGAGTATAAAAAGCAGTCCCTTCAGAGGGTGATAAACTGCTTGCATTCTTTCATATAATGAGAAATGGAGGTCTGTTCCAACACCTTATGTACCTCTTGCTAACTCCACTACTAAGCACCCATAAAATAAGTGTTTAACTTTCTACATGGAAATTCAAAGTTAGCATCAGGTGATCCTGACTTTATACACTCAGACCTTCTCCTTAATCTCAAGACACCCAGGCTAGTAGTCAAATCCAGATCACCAGTGAAATGGTCAGTTTCCATGCTCCACTTCAGAAGGGTAGCTTTCTTACTGGAATTTGAAGTCTATTTGACATCTTAAACTTTTCAAGGATATATACACTAGATGTCCCTTTTCCTGTTTTTAAATGTAAACATAAAATATTTATATATAAATATAAATATATATATATATACCATATAAAATCATCCCTCTAATATGACATTAACTCATAAATGACTATGGTAGATGTAAATGCTCTTATTGCTCTTCTTGGGTTTTTCTTTCAGAAAACATGTCTTGTCGTATTCAGCTGTGTTTTGTGCTGAAACACAGAAGCAGGAAGATTGTCTGTTTCCTGTTACTGACATTTTAAAGCATCAACACTGATAAGATTACAGACTATGTGCTCACTTGTAGTTTGCTGGACTCGAAGAGGAGGAAAAGGTGAATTGCATGGTTTGTTTTCATATCTCCATTTTCTCTGAGTTTGTTGGACCTCACAGTTAATATATATAAAAATCATAGGTGTGGGGTTTGCCCCTCCTCCTCCTCCTCCTCCACTTTGGGGTTCAGTGAGGCTTGTCTTCATGTAAAAAAAATGATTTTTATAAATTTGCAAGCACTGCTAAGCTTGCGACCTCCCAAGGATTCAAACCTTTTAATAATGTCAATTATATCTAATAAATCCAATATTTCAGTTAAAAGGCACTTATTTTTTTTTCATAATAGCTATTTTTCTTTCACTATCTCCCTTGTATCCTCTTACCCAGCCTCAAGTAGATCAAAGCATGCCACATGTTAGAAAGAGATAAAAGTGCTTATAATATATTTAAAATAAAAAAACATATAAAACACTTCTAATAACTGCTAGAACTTAGAATAAAAATGAATCTAAACATAGCAGGAAAAAAGTACAAAAATGCACTTTGTGTGCATGTCATGGTTTAGAACATGAAAAGTAATGATTTTCAAGAATAAGCCCCTCCCATTAAAGATATGTATAAAATGATCAAATATCTTTTTTCTGTTTGCAATGTTACATGATCACTATAGTGGCAAGACATACTGTCCCCAGTTTCAGATGGCATTCTCCGTGAATTGCCAATGTAAACATCATTGTAGTAGAGCTCATTGTTCTTAAACTGTGACTTGCTTCCCAGATTGCTGCAGTTAGTGAAATTGAATCATTTTCTTTTACAGAGATAATCAAGGATAGCATGTTAAAAAATTAGGCTAATTAGATGGTGCAAGTGTATTTTGGTGAGGAGACCTTTTCCATTTACTGCGAGGGGAATTTCTGGCTCTGTGTGAAATCTTGGAGGCATTCATGCCTGACAATAGTAGAAATGATCTCAACTGAGTACACAGTATTTCTTAGACTAATGGTCCCTCCATCTCTCTGTCTTGGGAGAAATAACATTGTTGAGAGCACAATGAAACCATCAATTCATGAAGGCTCCTACCCTTGTGGGTCACTGCCCTCCCCTACAAATAGGTTTAGAAGAAATCCTTCCAAATGCACAAGGATTTATTTTTCTCAGTGAGGGGTACTTGAGTGTTCCTAAATGGTCTCAACTGGAAACAGCATAAAGGAAATATGAAATGGAGTATTTTATTATGTATCTCAGTATTTAATTCTGATTAATGTGCAGTGCATCACTGTATACAAATGTAGGCAATTGTGGCGAATAAAAATAGGGAAGGAAATAAATTACAGGAAGTTAGCTAGCATATGCACACAAAGTAAAATAATTAATTACACATCCTGCTTTAATTTTTTAGAAAGATGATTAATTAATTCTTGTTTAATATGGGTTGAGAAAAAGCATTAGTAAAATATTCAGCAGAAGACCTGGAAGCTGCTTGACCTGATTTATTTTGTTATATTCACACTGACTAGTGATTTCCTGCTTGTTCCTTGGGCACACTGTACCAAGATGAGACTTAATCCAGTAGCAATTTGCTTAATTTATCCTGCAAGTTAAAACATTTTGCCAGTGTGTCAGTTTGTGCCCAGAATACCCTGTTTTTTACATTATGTTTGTGACACAAGCTAGGAAGGTCCAATGAGAACACAAATGTTTTGGTTTAAAACAGGTTTAGTATAATCTCTCTCATCATTTAAGGAGTAACAGTGCCCTCTGCTGGGTATGATATGCTTGCTCTTTAGTATATTCACTTTAATTCCATGTAATCGATACAACTGAGAAAAAGCTATACTCCTATACCAACAATTATACAACTACGTATTTTCATACTATAATCAAAGTGGCCTTTTAATATATACTATTTATTAGATGTGTGTGGTAATCACCAGCAGAGGCATATTGATTTGGGTTTTCCTACTTTTCAGAAGATTTTGTTTACACAGGTACATCTGCAAATGTTTCTTAGAATGTGCATTGAACTGCTACAGTTTCTTTTTTCCCATCTTAACTCTACTGATTAGTATAATGTTTTTGTTTGTGTTATTTTACATAAGGAATATGAGCAAATTACTTGAGAACCGTCTTACAATCTTATAGTAAGCTGCCTATGTACAATGAAAATAAACTGGAGTTTATACACGCAAAGTCTAAATAGCCACTTGTGTAAATGAGATGCTGGAGCAACAGATAAGTAGAATTATACACACAGCACCATCCAGCGTAACAGCCAACAGCAACGAAAAGTCAGACCACTGCTGAAATATCCAAAAGCAGGTTTAATAGTAGAACAACTGGTAAAAACAGTGAATATGGTTAGCACTTTCGTGGTCTCAAACACCACTTCTTTAGACCTTCATAAAAAATTCTTTACTTTAACACACCCTCTTTTAAACCAATTCATAGAGTCATGAACCTATAAGCAAGCTTACTCAATTAAACCCAGCTTCCAAGTGTTTAACCTTTGCCTGTTCAATGCTTTAAATTACAAGCAACTGCATATATACACATGCTCCATAATCTCATCTGCCCCTTAAAATTATTCCGAAAAATAGAAACATTCCTATAAATACTATTATAATATTATAAACATTCATTGTTACATAAAACACATTTATGAAAACTTAACTATAAAAATCCATACTATTTATTGGAGCAGACTTCTATTCTTTAAAATTGGTTGTATTGGAATTCTATCATTCCACCCTTTTCCCCAGTCTGCCCTTAATCTAATTATCCAACGTGTCTCCGAGGTCTCAGTGGTGTTTCTAATATCCTCACCTCTTTCATTTTCATTAACTTTTTCTATCACTGTAAACTCAAAAGCATGGGTTTGATCTGTAGCTAAGACATGTTTTGCCAGTGCATTAGTTTCAGTGCCCTTCCTTATGTGTTGTACATGCGCACGTATACGATACCTTAATTTTCTATTCATCTTACCTACATAAAAGGATGGGCATCCCTTACACCTGGCCAAATAAACAATGTTTTCACTATTACAATCTGCTAGTACATGAAACACATATCTTTGTCCTGAATCTGGATGTATAAAAACATTTTTAAATTTCTAGTCTCCCACCAGGACACAAATGCTCTTCAGCAATTGCATTCTGCTTGCTGAGCACACTTAAGCAAATCTGCAGTCTGCAGCTACCACTCCACCCATACAGTCTAAGAAGGAATCAGTACTGCAAAACTAAACAAGGATACACAGTTTGAGCCTCAAGAGCAGGAGCACACTCAAGCAAATCTGCAGTCTATGGCTACCACTCCACCCATACAGTCTAAGAAGGAATCAGTACTGCAAAACTAAACAAGGATATACAATTTGAGCCTCAAGAGCAGGGTCAGTCACCCAGGCATTCTACTTGTATGTTTTATGAGAGTGAAGCTATTACATCAGCAGTATTTCTTAGTAGTTCTCAGCGTGCTAATAAAACTGAGCCTCAAGAGCAGGGTCAGTCCACCCAGGCATTCTACTTGTATGTTTTATGAGAGTGAAGCTATTACATTAGCGGTATTTCTTAGTAGTTCTCAGCGTGCTAATAAAACTGACTGTTGTAGCCTTGTGTTGTTTCCCCCCCAGCTAGTGGAGTAATCCTAACTGTCCAATAGACAGCATATATTTAATTCAGATCCCTGTGACTAAATTAACCATCAAGCAGCCCTCTCAGTGCTTTCTGCCTTAGTTTGTATCACTTGGAGGCCCACCACCTGTTTATTTGCATCTCTATACATTCCCCTTCATTGTTAATATATCTCCCTACTCTAATCTGTGCACAGACTGGTTACTAATCAGCAAGTCAATGTGAAGACACACTCCCAACATTAATAAACTTTGCTGTCTCTTCTCTCCTTCACGTTACAGGCAGTTTGAATTATTACTTACCCCCTCTGAGGCCTTCACTGATTTCCACTGATTACCTCTCTGGTTTCTTTGCATTCCACCTGGTTTACACCTCTTGTGCTATCTCCCTTCACCAATACTAAGTCTATATTAGAATCCTGCTGAGCATGGAGCCATCTTTAAACTTTTAGTCTCCCACCAGGGCACAAGTGCTCTTCAACAATTACATTCTGCTTGCTGGTAAGCCATTAGACCTCAGGAATTTGTTTAAAGTGTTCAGATTGGTAAAGTAATACTTAAGTTTTACTCTTGTCTTGGTGGGCTCTGCCCCACTCCATTCAACCTCACTAATGCTTGGGCTCGTTCTACTCCCCTGCCCTGCCCCCTATTACCTCCCGCCCCCACTACCTCTACATTTATAGTAATCACAGCCGCACCCACAGCTCACCCTCACATCACCTCCACCAATCACAGCTCCTCAAGTCATATCACATTATACCACACCAACTTGCTCCACATAAAATACTCCCAATCACTCTCATTCCCACTAGGCATTTTTTACATCACCCACACTACTTACCCATCCACATATAGTGCAACCCTATAATTCCTATTCAGACCCCCCACCTAGAACCAACTTAAACTTTATAACCATGACTATCACACAACTAAGTCTAGTCTGTCTTCTCATAATTCTTTATAACACCACAAGTTATCACTCTAGCAATATCCCTAAACTTAGTAGCACAGCACTACATTATGCAATCTCATATAGACACCACACATTATAATAATATCTGCCCACAATTGTTCAAGAACTACATAACACCAATTCAGAACTAAACACATGCTCTCATTCCTTCTCAAAAAAAAATACTTTCTCACTCTCCTCACCAAACTCCAACATCTATATCACCATTTTAACACCAGGCTCACCATAAGTGGGGATATCAACCCCAACCCAGGCCCAAATCCATCTTGTCCAACACAAACTGCTCCAACACAAATGTCAGAACATAACACCCCCACTATCTTCTTCCCTGGGCAAATCAACAACAGCAGCAAAACCAATCATCATTTAATGCTAAATATTAACATTAGAAGTATCAAAAATAAAATAACTGAACTCCAAGCCACAATAGCACACTACTCCCCAGACATAGTTGCTTTAACAGAAACCTGGCTAATTAAAAACATAGCTAACTCAGAAGTTCTCCCTACTGGCTACAATATCATTAGAGAAGAGAGACCACTTCGTAAAGGGGGTGGAACTGCCTTACTGTACAAGTCCAACTTAACTGTACGTCCATTACCAAACTCTTACCCCTCCCCCAATAATTGCGACATACTTATCTCACAACTTCAACTTCACCCAAAAAAGGTCATCACCACAATTGTGATCTATATTCCACCAGGTAATACACCTGCTAACCTTGAAGACTTCTTATCCTGGTGTTCTTCTACATACTCACAAGAAGCCCTTATTCTGGGGGACTTCAACCTAGATTGGTTCGCCCGTATATCAGAACCACCAAATAATCTAATAAATCTCCATGGCTACCAGCATCTAGTCCAAATTCCAACTAGATGTGATAAAAAATCTAAAAGGGAATCCATCCTTGACTGGGTCCAAACTAACCACCCCACATTGTACCCCCACACAGGCAGTCTCCCAGACACCTTAATTGACCAAAACATAATATACTTTATACGTAGTAGAACAAGCATATGCAAAACCACTAACTATATATCCACTAGAAACACAAAAAAATTCTCTCCTGAGGTCCTCAACACTTTACTCTGTAACTGTGACTGGACTCCCCTAAAAATCCTCCCACTTGACCAGGCTGTAGCATATTTCAACAAAACATTTCTACAACACCTAGACACTGTCACTCCATTGCGCAAAATCAAGGTTAGAACCTCTATAAACCCCTGGCTCAGTAAAGAAACCAAACAAATCCTCAAGTCCAGAGACACTGCCTGGCTTTACTATCACAAAAACAAAGAAACACAAAGCCTAATTAAGTACCAAGAACTGTGCAACCGTGCAAAAAAATGCATTAGGCTGGACAAAAAATCCTACTACACAACATTACAAACTAAATACCAACACAACCCCCAAAAATTTTGGAAAAATGTAAACCAGCTACTAAAATCCATCCAAAAGGCTACCCCCAAACCAACCACCCATGACACTAAAGTTCCCATAGAAACACAATTCAACTCCCACTTTGTGAACTCAATTCTATCCTTCGTATCACAGGACAGTTCCTTCCTCACTATCCCCCCCCAACACAAATAACACTAATACAAGCTTTACCCTCAAAACAGTTTCCACCACTTCAATCAAAAGCATGCTCTCCAAACTAAAAACCTCATCAACAGTAGCTGACCTACTGCCCAGCTATTTCTTGAAACTCACAGCAGATGCTATTGCTATCCCAATCTCCACTCTCATAAACAGATCAATTGTTGAAAACTATGTGCCCAAACTCTGGAAAATATCCTGTGTTACACCCATACATAAAGGCGGGACCTCCACTGAACTTAATAACTACAGACTCATTGCTTTACTCTCCCCCCTGGCCAAAATCCTAGAAAAATGCATTCATACCCAGATGCTAAAATATCTCCTAGACAGCAACATCCTGTCACCTACTCCGCATGGTTTCAGACCTGCCCATAGTACCACTACAGCCCTCCTCTGCTTCACAGACACAGTAAACCATCTCAAAAATGAAGGCTGCAGGTGTCAACTCCTTTTTTTGGATATGTCCAAAGCATTTGACACAGTCTCACACCAAATCCTGCTAAACAAACTAAACCAATATCACCTATCTAATTCCACTCTTACCTGGTTCCAGAGCTACTTAACTGACAGGTACCAAGTTGTAAAATGGGAAAATTCTCTTTCTCCTCAGCTGCCCATAACTATAGGAGTCCCATAGGGTTCTATCTTAGGACCACTATTATTCACAGTCTTCACAAATGACCTCCATACCTCCACACAGCATGCATCTATCATTCAGTATGCAGATGACACTACCTTAATCTGTGCTGCACAAAACATTCCCACCCTCCTGCGAACAACTCAACTAGCATTCTCTGATGTTGAAAACTACCTTACCAAAGCCCAACTTATCCTCAATCCAAAGAAAACTCAGCTTATGATTATAACCAGTTCTAACAAAAACACTGATAACAGTCAATTCAATATCTACTCCACAAATGTTACTCCAGTCACTCCAGTGGCACAGGCTAAGCTATTGGGAATAACCATAAACTCCCACCTAAAATTTGATAGTCATCTCAACTTAACTATTAAAAAAGTATATGCCAAACTGGGATCACTCTACCGTATCAAACCATTTCTTACCAACAACACAAGATCAGCCACTGGTCGCTCCCAGCTTCTATCCACCCTACTCTATGCATCTCCCATTCTGACTAATCTCAACAAAACTGAACTAAGCAAAATGGAAGCCTGCTACAAAGGAATTGCCTGCTTTGCTGCAAATTGCTCATACAGAACTCATCACTGTACTACTTTGAGACAGCTCCACTGGCTTGAACTGCCCAACCTCCTAACCTACAATCAGCTCTGCCTCTGTCATTCGATCTATTACCTCCCCAATAAGTGTCCTGCCCTCAGAAACCTAGTACAACATCACTCAGCCAAAAGGCCTCTTAGATCATCAAGCAAACTACTACTAGAAGTCACAAACAGCTACAATAGCTTTGGAAACATATTATATAGTAGTTCACTGGCTAAAAAATGGAACTCTGTCCCCACTAGCATTCAAAACACATCATCCAAAGCCTCCTTTAAAGACCTCGTCAGGCAACATCTCAAGCAAAGTTGGCAGTGCCATGATTGCTCCCCAGGCTAGTGAAAGCAGATAATGTACACATACTAAACCTAGAGTACTTGATAATAGTTTTCAATCTTACTCACAAACACTAGCTAATCTACAATATATGTACTGTACCTGTGTACTATGTATGTATTCTACCTATGTTCCAAATTTCAGCTGTACACCACAAATCTATTAATTACCTTTATTTTTAAATTAATATTTTTTTGTTTGTTCTCTCCACTGTAACTGTTGATATGCTGCACACCACTGTAAAATTGTGTCTTTTGTAATTTGTGTGTATACTGATCATGTCTAAATAACTAAATGTATCTGTAATTTTTCTATGTGGAGCTTTTCTCCTCGGGCCTCTGCTGAAAAAGGGCCTTTTCGGCTCAGTCAGATATCCCCGGTTAACAAATGTAAAATAAAATAAATAAATAAATTATTTTCTAATCTATACTGGCATTGATTACAATTCTTACATGGGTACGTGCCTTCATTCCTATCCCTCCGCTGTCCTGGTGTCTTGCCCCCAGATGGATAACAAAGCATCTGATTCAAAGATCTTTTGTTCTTAAACTGGAAACTAGGTTTGTCACCTACTATATTTCTTATTTCTTCATCCTGAGTAAGGATGGGCCAGAACTTTCTCACTGTTTCTGTTATCACCCCCACACTACTACAGTAATGTATAGGTACCCGCATTTTATTGGATAGGGGCATCTTGCTCTTAACATCATTCCTATTTCTATTAGTTGAAAAGTACAGCTTGCCCCTGTCCAACCTTTGCACCTTCATATCCTTAAAAGTATCAGCTACCTTGTTGCTAGCATAGCCCCTTTTCCTCAATTTTGTTTTCAGGGTTAGTAGCTCTTCTCTAAACCTGTCCTCATCCATTGTTAACCTTGAGGTCCTAAGGGCCTGTCCTTTCACTATATTATCAAAGATATACCCTGGGTGCATGCTTAGACCCATAGTGGATAAAAATGAGAATATTTTAAAGCCACGATGCTTTGCTAGGGACGGCTTGCACCTGTCACCCCTGGGCTTTCGGATATTGGCAAAGGCTCTTGCTACCTCCATAGTGCCTTTTTTAGGCAAGGCTCAAAAGACAAACCCACCTCCATAGGTATCACAAGGGATAAGAAACTAAGAGTAATGCTACTCAACGCCAGAAGTCTAAACCTCAAGATGCACGCACTCGAAACTCTCCTTAGCATGGAGAACATCAATATCTGTGCAGTAACAGAAACCTGGTTCAAGGCTCCTGAGAGCACCCAGCACTACCAGCTTATACCTCATATCATGCTTTTCGGCCCCAAAACTTGGACCGAACCACAAAAGGAGGGGGAGTATCAATATTCGTCAAAGATACCCACACCTCCAGGTTGGTGGCACAGCACGAAGCATCAGAGACTATCCATGTACAACTAACTGTGGGTAAAACTGCCTTCCAGTTTATAGCCTGCTACAGACCACCCTCCCAAACACAGGAACCCCACTTGGCCTTCCTGAGAATACTGGAAAATATGAAGGTCTCTCCAAACACCATTATATTGGGCGACTTCAACTACCCAAACATAGACTGGGAGCATTACTCTAGCTCCAACACCCTAGCCCAAAGGTTTCTAGAATTTATAAACTCAAATGCTATGGAACAACTTGTTACCACTCCCACAAGAGGGGAAAACATACTGGACCTGATCATCACCAACATGGGGACACTATGCTCCAGACCAGAAGTGTATCCCTCACTGGTAAGATCAGACCATAAACTAATTTCACATGCCTCAAAACCGAGGCGAAATCATTCAAAGCCCCCAGGCCTGTGGAAAATACGGCCCAGACCGCAGAATCCTTTATAAACGCATTCTATGAACACCTTCAGGAATGCATGGATCATGCAATCCCAAATAAAACCAAGACCCAATCCTCCAAAGGCAGACGTCCTGTCTGGTGGACCCCAGCCATAAACAAACTATACAATAGAAGGAGGAAGCTACTACATGATAGAGCAAAATCCCAAAAAGGGAAGGCATCTCTGATCACTATTAGCAAAAAACTATTGGCACTCATAAAATCGTCTAAGGCCAGCTTCGAGAGAAAAATTGCACAGGACACTAAGGATAATCACAAGGCTTTCTTTAGTTATGTTAGGAACCTGGGTGGGAATTCCCAGATATGCTCAGAATTAGTCCAAAATGACAAAAAATACACTGAGCCCACAGACATTGCTAACATCCTAGCTGACAGGTTCAGTGCAAACTCCCCCACCAAAAGGGCAAATATCTATCCCAACAGAGTGCTGCCCCTGACATCTCAGATGCTCAGGTAAGAGCCGCCTCTCCAAAGCAAAAACACAGCATCAATGGGACCAGATGGTGTCCCGGCTGCGTCCTACATGAACTCCAAGAAGAGCTAAACCCAAACATAAAACTACTGTTCAATCTTAGCCTTACTACAGGATATGTACCCAAAGAGTGGCATACAGCAACAGTGGTCCCTCTCCACAAAGGTGGTGCCTCAATGGATCCTGGAAACTATCACCCCATAAGCCTGACTAGCTTGGTCTGCAAAGCTATGGAAAGGATCATCATGGACCTCATAAATAAAGATATTGGGGACCTACAGCACTGGATCCTACCCAGTTTGGCTTTGTTAAGGGCAGATCCTGCCTCTTAAACCTGGTCGATTTCTTTGAAACAGTCACCAAGGCCATTGACGAGGGGAAGGTGGTCCACACAGCCTACCTGGACCTCGCAAAGCCTTCGATACAATACCCCACTCGGGCATTATAGATAAGCTCACCAGCTTAAATATAAACCCCTATGTCACTAGATGGGTTGCAAACTGGCTCAAGGACAGAACCCACATGGTTAGAATTGCTGGAGCCATGTCAGACTCCAAACCAGTTACAAGTGGCGTCCCACAAGGCTCAGTCCTGGGGCCTCTCTTGTTCGGTACATATTTCTTGGCGGTACAGGCCAACACGGAAGGACTGTGGCTGACCAAGTTCGCAGATGACTGCAAACTGGGCACCATAATCAACTCTCCAGCCGACACAAGCATCCTCCAAAAGGGCCTCATAGAAACAAGACAACTGGTGCCAGAACCATGGCCTCAAGCTAAACGCCAAAAAGTGTATAGTCATCCCCTTTGGCAAAAACAAAGTGCCCACAAATTACCACATAGGTGGTAATCCATTAAGTACAGAAGAAGTCATTAGGGACCTGGGGACCCAAGTTGATAGCAATCTCTCATTTGACAACCACGTGGCCAAAGTGGTTAGAAAAACATTTTATATAGCCCACCTAATCATGAAGGGATTCACATCTAGATCAGGGGAGGTCATCGTGCCTCTTTACTCATCCCTCATCAGGCCCATAATTGAGTACAATGCCCCTTTTGGGATGTACCTTACCAGACACCTGCAGCAACTGGAAAGACCACAAAAGTACCTCACCAACAGGATCAAAGGGCTCAAACAGATGCCATATGCTGCCCGGTTAAAGAAACTCCAGCTCTACTCAGTGGCATACCGCCTGTTCAGAGGCGATCTGTGCCTGACGTATAAAGCCATGTCCAACCCGGAATTAATGGAAATGCTGCACCTCAGAAAATCCAAATCCCATCGAGCTACGCGCTCGAGAGACTTGAACCTCAGCACTGAAATAAATAGGACATGCTGGAGGGACAGATTCATAACCCAGAGGCTCCCTTCACTCTGGAATAAAATCCCAGTCCAGGTTAGGCAGAGTCCCACATTGACTCTCTTCAAGAGGAATCTTGATGAGTGGATGGGAGATCATAGGTTTACCCCGGCTATCACTTCTGTGTCACTGTTAGACAGAGGCACAGTATACTAACCTCAAAAAAAGGCATAGCAAAATTAATTTAAAATGGGTGGCGAAAGCCAAACACACTCTGGCTAGGCTTATAAATGCCCTAGGGCAGATAGCCTAGTATGAACCTATGAACCTATGAACCTATGATTCTAAGCAGTTTCTGCAGGACTTGTACGAGTTTCTAGAAGAGATAGATTTAACAGAAATTCCATTACTTATGGTAACAATGGATGTTCACTCCCTATTTACCTCCATTCCTAATGAAGAAGTTCTGGAGATGTTAAGGGAATATTTTATTCAGGATGGCACTTGTACCCATGTTCAAATAGATGTGATATGTATGTTGATGGACATAATATTATGTAATAATGTTATTTTGTTTAACCATCAAATATACTTGAAGTGGGAGGGGTGGACATGGGCACGTCTAGTGCCAACAGTTATGCAAATTTAATAATGGCCTTATGGGAGAATGAACAATCTGTTAAAATAACTGAGTGGAAATCGGTAATATTTTACAGGCAGTCTGTGGATGACCTCTTTCAGTTATGGAAGTGGAAAGAGGCAGAGCTGGAAAGGTTTTTCCAAGCAGTGAACTCAAGTACATCGTTTTTAAAATTTGACATGCAACACTCAAATTCTAGAAATGATTTTCTTGATGTGAGCATTTTGAGAGATGATGCAGGGAAATTCCAGACAAGTATATATAGGAAGGAATGTCATAGAAATACTCTTTTGCATAGAAAAAGCGGGTCTATATTAGAACAACGAAGTTTCAAAACTTTGAAAGTTCTAATATCGACCCCTATTCAGCAAAATCTGAAAACATCGAACATACAGAACAGCAAACGTTTTCCTATGGAAAAAATTTGCTGTTCCAAAACACATACACACAACACAAGCACACCAAACAAACAGCAATCCACACACATACACCTAAAATCTTACACCTAACCCTACACTAAACTATACACACACGACTAACTATCCACTTACCTTAACCCAAACCCTAACCCTAAGGTCTGTCACTATCGCACACTCACCTCACCCACGCCCTAACCCTCATGTCCACACAATCGCACACATACCTAACCCGTGCCCTAACCCTAACTTATCTAACCCGCCCTAACCCTCACGTCCACACAATCGCACACAAACCTAACCCGCACCCTAACCCTAACTAACCTAACCCGCACTCAATCACACACTTACCTGAACTCGAACCATAACTTTCCACCACAGTGCTGAAAATACCAAAGCAACAGAGACGGACAACCAAATTCTTTCCCTAGGAAAAAATTCAGTTTTCTGTTGCTTCGATATTTTCAGCTTTCGCTGAATAGGGGTCGATATTAGAACATTCGAAGTTTTGAAACTTCAATGTTCTAATATAGACCCAAAAAAGCATGCACCCAGGGTATATCTTTGATAATATAGTGAAAGGACAGGCCCTTAGGACCTCAAGGTTAACAACGGATGAGGACAGGTTTAGAGAAGAACTACTAACCCTGGATAATAAATTGAGAGAAAGGGGCTATCAATAAGGTGTAGAATAAAAAAATAGGGGATTGGAAAACAGCTATGCCAATGGTTTATTCTTCATGTAGTGATAGCATTAATGACATTATATATAATAAATAGGACATACTTAGAGTTAATGAAGAAATTCATGAAATTTTGGGGGGATAACCCATGTTTTATTAACAAAAGGGCAAAAAATATGAAGCAAATTTTTGAACTGAGGAATATTGAAGTTAAAATGACATCGGGAAAGTACAGTACCTTTATATGTATGAATTGTAGTTTATATTTGGAGGTCCTAATTTTTTATTGTGTTTTAACCAAAATGAGTTATAGAACTAGTGTTTTTTTTCACATGCAACAGTGAATATGTGGTCTATGGGGCAACATGTGCTTCTTCTGAAAGTTTTCATGTAGGAAAAACTAATATGAACTTAAACAAAGAATATATGACCATGTGTATTCTGTAAAGGTTAAGAATGCAGCTAATGCCTTGTTTAAACATTCACAGTTTCACCCGAATTTTAAACATTTTTTGTTTGATGCATTAGTTACAGTCACTATCCTGCATAAGGGAGGACCTTCCACAAACCCTGGCATTATAGGCCCATAAGTCTGAACAGCCTCATATGCAAAGTCATGGAATTAATCAGTCAGGACATAGGGAACTTCCAA
This sequence comes from Protopterus annectens, assembly GCF_019279795.1. Classification (NCBI taxonomy): domain Eukaryota; kingdom Metazoa; phylum Chordata; order Ceratodontiformes; family Protopteridae; genus Protopterus; species Protopterus annectens. The sequence goes on along the minus strand of NC_056728.1, from coordinate 145,077,638 downwards.
ACACTGGACTAATCACAGTTTGGATTTATCAAGGGCAGGTCATGCTTACTCATCCGGTGGACTTCTTTGAAAAGGTCACCAAAGCAATGGATGAAGGTAAAACAACACACACCACACGCCTCACCATAGCCAAGGCTTTTGACATAATCTGCCACTTGGACATAGCAGATAAGTGAAGTAAATTATGAATAAATTCTCTGTGTCACCCGATGGATTGCCACCTGGCTCACAGATAGGAGATCAAAATAGGGGAAGCTATCTCCATAAAGAGACCAGTCACCAGTGGAGTCCCCCAGGGTTCTGTGTTGGGACGTGTCCTGTTTGGCATCTACTTCTCTAAAGTAAAAGTCAGTACCAAATGGCTCTGACTGACTAAGCTTGCAGATGACTACAAGCTAGGAGCAGTCATTAAATCCCCAAATGACTTAGCCATCGTGCAGGAAGGTTTGGCTCAAATAAGAAACTAGTGTCGAGAGTATGGATTGAAACTAAATGACAAAAAAGCATTACCATATACATTGAGAAGTCATTAACCCAAGGCAACTACCACATTGACAATAAGCCCCTAACAGTTGACCCAGTTGTTCGGGATTTGGGAATTTATGTGGATAATGACCTAACCTTTGACCTATATGTGTACAATGTAATAAGTAAGTCCTTCTGTATAGCCTATGGATTTTTATTAAATCTAGAAATGTCATTGTCCCCTTTTACTCAGCCCTCATTAAGTCAGTCATTGAGTTTAATGCACTCTTTGGCATGTATCTGTCCAGACACATGAAACAAATAGATTGCATACAGATATACCTTAGTAAATGGATACAAGACCTAAGCAATATGTCCTATATGGACTGACTCTAAGCCCTGTCACAATACCTGATATCCTACAGACTGCTAAAAGATGACCTATGTATGGCATACAAGGAATCTTCTGACCCAATACTGGTGGACATACTGCACATCAGCAAGCAAATGGCATCATAAATACTTGGTCTAGGGATCTAAACCTCTTCTACATCATCAGATGAATGGTTTGGGGGGACAAGTATATCTCACAGAAGATACTGCTTCTCTGGAACAGACTCCCCATCCACATAAAACAAAGTTCATCCCTGTTGGTATTCAAGCATGACTTGGGTCTATGGATAGGAAATAGAAAATTTACCCCAGGACTGCCCCCTGTCCTACTAATGGGCAGAGACAACTCCTAAATGCTTTATCCCATGCATGGGTTTCCTCAAATTCTCTATGGTATGATCTCAATTATTCTCACTAGGGGTAATATATAATTATCAACCATTGGGTGGGGTAAGGTCAATCCAACAACAATGTGATAGGCTAATTCAAATACCAAAAGGTAATTTGGCTTGGCATAAAATGGTTCACAAGGGCAGTTCATTAATTACTTACCTATCAACCTATGTAGCTGATGATGATTTGTATGTGGGTAGAAGGAAAGATGAGATGGATTATATGGAGTTAGTCTGACAGATTATGTTGAATGCTAATGCTACATCAGCAATAGTGTAGGAGGGGCAGGTTGAAGAGGGTAACTGTCCCCGGGCCCAAAGTGTTAGCGGGCACAATTGGTCATCAAATCTATCATCCTAATCACTCTTTAGAGCATACTTTTAAAAGCTTTTTAAAAGCCGGTATTGCATTTGCAGTCAAACCTGAATGCCGTAGCACTCCATATGTGGCGTAAACTGTAGCAACTGTTTGGTACATTTGTTATTGTGTAACAGTCTAAAGTAGAAAAAAATGATAGCTAATAAACATTACCCATTGAATGAGCTGTTTTGCACCATATGATCAAATTCTATCCTAGACACAAACACAACATCAAAGTAGCACTGTCGATTTCATCCACTGCTTCTAATTTCAGTATCTGCTTGATCCAGTTTAGGATCGGGGGACCAAGGTCTAACTCAGCAAGCAACCAGCCTAGAATAGGACACCACTCCTCAACAGGAATTATGCATGATTCCTTGCACATCCCATACATTCCTGGGGCAATTTCAATATCACTGTTCCACCTATCTACATGACTTTGGCATGTGGGAGAAAACTAAACCCCATGGAAAATTCATGCAGTCAAACAGAGAACCTGCAAACTCCAAAGAGAAGGTATCTCAGCACAGAACCAAACCAAAGAACCTAATGCAGTGAGATGGCAATAATAACCTCTACACCACCCTGCAGTAGATCCTTATTGAAAATTTTATTTAGTTGAGTCCTGAGATATCGAAAAATAAAAGACTGATGATACAGGAGAAGACTGAATATAGAACATCACTCTTCCTTAAACTTGCTTTTGCAGGGGATTCAAGCTGCCCTGCACCCCCTGATGTGGATATCAAGTCCCCACACAATGTCCAGACTTATACAGACCAACTCCAAGATTGCCATACCTTGGAGAAAATGGAATATTCTGGGAAACAGCAAACCCAGAGTTAATACCAGTAAGCCCAGATTTTCAGTCATTTGGTCTCCAAATCTTTCAACATGGGTCCTGAGATTTGAAAATGGTTACCCCTACAGCAGCCCAGTCTTTTTTGTGCAGCAGTGAATTCATCCCCAGTAGAGCACTGTAGTAGTGAATATTGTCATATCCGTGCATATACCCAGCCGTGGAGTAGGGCAATTCAAGTAAAACAGTCACTCCAACTGAATAAGGCATTTTCTTATACTAGAAAAGCTTGTAAGAAGCTAAAAAGATAATTAAGGTAGCTGAAAATTTACAAAAAGTATGAACAAATAATCATATTGGTTGGTGCAGTGCTATTTTTGAGTCATCACACATATAATTTTTTGCCACGAAAAACAGCTTCATGAAGAGCATTCAGACAAAGCAGAAAGTATGAAATGGCAGCTTTATGAATGTGAAGCAGGAATTTTTTACTACTTTCTTTTTCTGTGGAGGTAACTTTACTGTGTGGGGAAGCCCTCCTGTGCTCCCCATACCTATAAGTGATCAGCTGTAAGGTCTCCATGTCTTGGGAAAAGGAATGAAGCAACTTCAGAGACATGCCATTTTTAATATTCCACCCATCGGAATGGTTTTCTTTGATGTGGTATGAATCCCATAATATCCATAAATAAATGACCTCTCAAACTATATAATTAAAGTTCCTGATGTCAAGGAACTGTTTCAATTACTATGTATAAATGCTTTCATATGACATTCTGTATTTGATGTTATGGCCTGTTCCATAACAGTATTCATCCACACTTTTACATTTGAGGGATCCAAATTGTTAGAGCTACTGAACCAATAATGATGAAGGAATTACAGAGAAAAAAAGCTGCTCAGAAACTGTATGTTGCAAGTACCACTCAAATTAATTTTTGCTGTACCTGTAGACAACTAGAAGGGAAGTTATTTAGCTTGTGTTTGGCCTAAGGCCACTTAAACTAACATAGCATTCTAAGTCCATGGCAGGAGTGAAGCAAAACCAAATGAAATAGTATTACCCTTTCATTATTTGCAAGCTGCTAGAACAGACTGCTATATTTATAAATTAAAAACTGGTCTGGCTGCACAGAATCTTCTATGACTAGAACCAAAACCAACTATTGTATTTCACCCTGTAGACCTAGGTTTGAATCCTTCTGTTTCTGCTTATATGCCACATGGCTGTGGTTAAAATCAATTAAGCAAAGAAAAGTTCTCAAGCCTCTCCTGAAAAATGGCACTTACACTTAATCAGACTTACCTAGCCAAAATAAAGAACAATAAAAGCAAAATCAAGTAGGAGAACTGAATGTTGCAGTCTCACATATGCCAAAATGAATAATTCATACAGAAATAACAAATATGCAGTGACATTTGTCAGGATAAACTCTTCTACAGCAATCCACAGCACATTGCAGTCAGGTCGCTTCAGGAAATGCTGCACTGTTAATAGGAATAACTACTTTTATAATGGAAAAAAATTGAAGTGAGTTTGACAGAGACAATGTTGCATCTTCCAACGTGATGAAAAAAGATGATTGCCTAAAAAAAATATCTGAATAAACAAATCACAGCATGTTATGAAGTACAGCTAAATGGGTTGAATCCTGGTGAAACCAACTATACATTCTGTAACTTCCTATTCCCTGGATCTATACATTCTTAGCATGAAGTATGTCGATTTCTAATTACCTGCCTTCAATTTTTTGTTTGTTGTTTTTGGGATTATCAGCACCTAGGGCTGTTGCTGTATATATATATATATATATATATATATATATATATATATATAGAGAGAGAGAGAGAGAGAGAGAGATATTGGGAGATTTTGTTCTCCCTATGAGCACCAGACTCTCATTTCCTTCTGGATCCTCATCTACACACATCTCAGAGTACTGGCAAAGGAAGAGAAGAGCTGGGGCTCATGACTATCATCCACCAAGAGTCATGTGACATCTGGTTTGTTTTAGCATCATCTGTGTTAGCTGAAAAGTAAGGTAAAAATGCCTTTGTGGCTTCATTTTTCTGTATGCCTGCAACCCTCAGATGGAGTAATGCTCACTCTTTGGGGAGCTGATTTCCTCCTACCAAACCAAACCAATGAACAATAATTGTGAACTAGGTATGATGTAGGGGTAATAATGTAAAATAAAGGGTGAGACAGAGATGAAATAAAGCCTCAAATGCAACCCTTTATTTTATATTATTATCATATTTATTTAAACACACACACACACACACACACACACACACACACACACACGCATGCACACATGCACTCATGTATGTAAAACAGTCTTGAAAAGAGCTTGATAATGCCTTTTTGGCAAAAGTTGAAATCCATTACTGCAACAGACAGACTGAATGCACTGAGTCATAAGGAGACTTTCATCAAAGAAGGAATCCTTAGATTGTTTGGAGTCATATTTTGTAAAAGGTCTCTTCATCTGAGAATGTGATGCTTGTGTATCTAAATTCTAGTTCAGCAAAAATGTGTTTGTGTGTGCATGTGTTTGTGAGATCAGTGAGTGAGTATATGTATGTATGTGAATGTGAGACTGGAGCACAATAACTTAAATAAGTTCCTCCTTTCTCTACTGTTATGCATTCTCAGAGTTAATATACATTAAGTTGCAGGGGTGGAGGGAAGCTTGCCCCCCACCCTGTAAAAAGCACTTATTTTGTTATTTAGTTTTTCAGTAGTCAAGAGAATGTGCCATTGATGAATAGAAGTCAATGATGTGAGTTTCAACAAATGTTTCTTTCATGAAACTGATATTAAACTCAGCTAAAGTAAAAGCTTATATATAATATGCTTTAACACACAGCAGCTGACCATTGTGTATGGGAATACCAGTGTCTGGTCTCTGCCTTCTGAAAAACAAATAGAACACTACGGACAATGCTCTCAACAAATTCTACTGGATGTGGAGTAAGGTAGTAAGGCACAATGCTCTAAACTGCATTTATTTTATCTCTATGGGTTTACACTCAGTCTCACAATGTCTCAATACACTTACAAAACAATATTCTTTTGTTTTCTTATTGTTGGCATTGTTATATAAGTAATGGTTGCATGTGGGATTCCTGTTATTTTAAACTGTTTTGGTCACTTTCTGAAGTAAATATAAGTAAAAATACCCTGAAGCTGTATTTAACCAACATACCATATAAAATACTGAATTATAAAGGTACTGATTTAAAAAGTGTGTGTGGTTTTGCATTTCATTTTTTTGAAAAGAATAGATATTGGACATTTCTCTTGGAGCTGAAAGCTCCTGCACTAATATCATTAAATAATGCACCAACAATGATTCACTACCTATATTTAATGCATAATCTATCCTATTTTTGTGAAAAACTCAACAGTAAGAACTTTACACTTCATAGAAGGACAAGTTGTCAATTAGTCCTTGTAGAAAGAACACCTTATATTGAAAATTAATGCATGTGATTATATAGAAGTGAAATCACAGTAAGAAGCTGCTCTCCTAAAGAAGTAAAATGTTTTACCCAGAATACTTTGTAGAAGTTTATAAAATCATTTTACAATACCTACTATAATATTGTTTTGTTGGTGCGGTTATAGAGAAAAACTAAGTAAAGACTGAAACTAAAAAAAAAAATCAAATACACACACACACACACACACACACACATATATATATATATATATATATATATATATATATATATATATATATATATATATATAAACTTTCTTTTTCTTTTTTCTTTTTTTTTACAAACCAGTTGCAATTTTATATAACTGGAAATGAAATTCAGTGTAAAACAAAGGCACTTCAGAAAGTGAGCAATGTACTCTAGTTTTTATTTTTAAACAGATAGTACCTCCACTCATGATGCATAATTATGTCATTGATGTATCTGCAGGATGTCAGACATGCAATGGTATCCAGGGAAATAATTTGCTAATAGTGCTATTAGTAAACGCTGCCTCCTACTAAATTATTAAGTTTGCTTTATAGGAATTTTAAATGGGGTGAAACATTTGTTATTGCTTTGATTAGGAAAATAATGGGGAGTGAAAGATTGTGCTGCTAAAATGGTTAACAGTTTTTGACAAGAGAAGAAAATAGTGGAAGACTTCCAAGATTGCTGCACACTGATCAATAGCATAACTTCATCTCTCCCAGTGTGAAAACAGAAACTGAGAAAAAGGAGTGTCATTGAAAATGTTTTCACTAAAATTCAACTACTGGCTAGTATACACACTGTTTGAATGCCAATAAAAAAGAAATTTGGAAAACATGAAAGAAAATCAACCAGAAAAGGTGAATAGAAAACACTGTCTGGGGAGTACACTGTCTGGGGAGGATTCTGCAGCTGTTCAGCAAAAAGCAGTTCAAGCTTCAATTTTGGTTCAAGAGATGGCTTCCAGTAATTTAGAGAAAAAAGTAAATCAAATGTACTCAGAGATGATTAAAATAAATGAAACAGTGAAGGAATATATCAATTCAAACAATAAAAGGCAGGAAAAGATCAAAGAAGCTTTAACTAGCCATTCAGATGAATGGAAAAAAATGCAAAAATCAAAGGTTTACATGAAGAAAGAGCTGGCTGATTATAAGGTTTCTCAAGAATTGTTTAAAAAAAAGGAAATTTAAAGACAGAGTGCATAGAGAAACTGGAAGGAACAGACTGCATTAATTTTATGAAACCACAAATAAGCAATTGGACCAGTGTTCCACAGCAGAATCTGTTAATTGAAAGGGCATATCGAGTGTACTCTCCTTACCTGACCATAAGAAAACAGCAAAGACCTGTATTAGTAAAGATGAAATCATACCAGCAGAAAACACTGATCCTGACAAAATTGTAGCAGAAGGACAGAGTATTAAAAGTTGGAGATAGCAGAGTATTTGCAGAAAATGATTGTGCACTGTAGACCTGGCAGAAGAGAAGCAAAATTATCCCAGTAATCAGGGAATGTCATGAAGCAGGTATAAGATTCAAGCTGTTATGTTCAGTTGTCTTTAAAGCATTTTGTCATTTTTGACACAGAACAGGCTTAGGAGGAAATAAAAAAGTTTATCGTACAAAAAGTGAGTCATAAAGCAGAAGGAGACTCTGCTTCTCATTCTTATGATGGTAAGGTTCATATAGAGACATTGCCAGTAAAACTTTTTCCAATGTTTCAAGGAAAATGCTTGAGAGACAGATGAAAGCACAGGTGTTGACTAGTGGAATCAACAGTACATTGGACTTGAACCAGAGTCTGATGTTGGGAGATGGAGATGAACAGGAAGACCATAAAGCATTTTATCTCATTTGTGAAATAAGGGTTTGTAAGAAAAAGGAGCTGAAAAACACTGGACTTATATTGATTTTGTTAAATATGTGTGTGGACTGCAAAGCATATACTTCATATGATTAATGTTTAGAAGGATACTAAAAGGGGAAAATAAACTGTGAGTAAACAACTTTTGTTCTTATTAGTATATGTATAAAATATTTCATGATATAAACTGAATGTTATATATAGTACAACAGTTTTATGTAGAGTGTAGTTTTGGTATTTTAAATGTGGGGGAGTCTTTTCAGTGACTTTTATATATTAAAGATATTAAAGTAAATAAGTAGGTTTGAATTGTAAGAAATGTAGGGTTTACAGTGTAGCAAGAGGAAGAAAAGGCTGGACAAAAGCAAGTTTAATGTTTATATGCTATGATCTTTGCCAATATGGGGTGGAGGTGGGGTGTAAAAGTGCACTGATTGTAGTATATGTTGAATTAGAGTATTTTCTCTTTTTATTTTGCAGGGTGGGTCTCTAGAGTACTATGTTTGCCTTAAGCTGTAAACAGGTGTTTTTGTAAGCACGAAGGCTTTAAAAATAAGGTAAAATGGTGAAAGATGTGAAAATGCTAAACTTCTACAACTGCAGAGATATTAGCTTGTTTATTTTCCACTGGCTGAGGACAGCTGTGCATCCTTTTCTGAGTGAAATCTATAAAGACTCATTGCTGAGTACATTTCCATGAAAACAAGCTGTCTGCAGGTACAAGAGTTAGTCTTTAGGATTCTGAGCATTCTTTTTGAGGGAAATGCAAAATTTAAAGATACAATGACAAACAATTCAGTGAAAAAAATAAGTTTGAAATTATGGGAAGTGAAGAAGAGGTAACAACATTCCTAGGAGTCTTAATACTTTAATGCAGTTAATAGAACAGTGTACAATTTAGTTTTTTTAAGCCAGTGTGCAATTTTTCTTAGGACTAAAAGTTAATGATTTCTGAAAGCATAAAAGCTGTTTTTCATATCTGGGAGGAGAAGATAGATAAGAAAAGAACAGACAGCAATCAGTGTAAATGAGAGCACAGGCTGTATCACGTGCTTTAGTATGGGTAACTTTAATTTTAGGCTAGATAAAGTCTGCAGGTGCAGTTATCAATTTGGCCAATTGTTCCCTTCTGGAGGATTAATTCATGTTTTAAAGATGCACACAGTTTTGAGTGTTTGCTCCAAGTTATTAGGGGCTGGGGTGTTTTGTATTAATTTTTTGTTTGATGGTTTTCATTAAAACAAAAAGTCTTGAAAAATGTGACAACGGATCAAATGGAGATGAGAAGAAACAATTGTACAAAAGGTCAGCCTGCCAAACATTAGCTGGGAATACACATTTGAAAAACTGTCATGTATAATAGGTGGGAACAATAGTTTTTTATCATGATGGCTGTGCTGTCCATATTATGGACTTACAGGTATAGATAAAAAAGGTATTGAATTAAGCAGTATCAAAATGCAAAGTGCAAATAGCAATGCTGCAGGAAACACATTTGGAAAGAAATGAGCATGTAAATTTGACAAAGAGAGGATGTTAGAATGGATACTCAGCAGAATATCATGGACAGAGGAAAACACGAGTAATTATAGTAATTGCTACAGAAGCTCCAATAGTGATAGATAAGGTGGAAAAAGAGAAAAATGGTAGATTTGTGGTAGTAAGGGGCTGTTGGCAAGAGAGGAGGATTACAAATGCATTTATATTCCACCAAAAATGCTATTATGGATCTTAAGAATATTTTGAGAAATACAGTCGACCCCCGAAATTCACGAGGGTTATGTTCCTAGAGCACCCGCAAATGCGAAAAACCGCAAATTTTCGATCCGGTAAAAAAAAAGCCTATAATTACCTATTTTTATAGTTTAAACCCTAAGTATGCCCCCAAACACTTTAATTTCATGTAAACTCAGCTTAATACATTACCGGTGCTGTACTGCTATGTCTCCTGCAGTGTTAGAATGTAAAATACCGATGTTACCCTATACTGTACAGTACTGTACTGTATGTACAGTACTGTTCTGTAATTCATGCAAGCGCGCTTTTTTTGGTATGCACTGTCATTTTCTTTGGTAATAAGCAGGGTAAATTCAGTAATAATTTAACTGTAAGTAAACAGACAAAATGAAGCATGCACTGTTTGACAAGTCTTTAACTTTTAATCCAGTACATACAGTACTGTACTATAATTTCTGTTCTACAGTATACGTATCTGCTACTGATAATTCTGCTTCTCACTAGCCTTCTGTCACCCCTAATTATATTTTATATGGAAATTTAGCTGAAATTACATTAATACAGTATTTATGGTACAAATTTAGTAAATTGTATTGTTCTTAGGACATTTGCGGTTTCCCCAAACAATTATTAATGAGTTCTAAGGAAAAATCTGAGAAGGACTGAGGCCGCAAACTCTGAACTGCAAAATCGCGGGGGTCGACTGTATAATAGTTTTCGCTAGGGAATATTATTTACAGGTAGGGACTGGAATTTGATTTACAATAGTGAGGATGTATCAAAGGGACCTAGTAGGGACAATATAACAAAAGAGGGTAGATTTCTGAAGAAATTTTTGAAAATATTTGACAAGGAAGATGTGATTTCAGCAGGAGGAAATCAGACAGAATGTACATATTATTCCCCTAGGTACAACAACTGTGTTAGACTAGAGAGAAATTATATTTCACAGGAATATGTACATTTAATTGAAAGCTTTGACACACATCCAATAGCTATTTCAGATCATGCACCAATAAAAACTAAGATAAAATTCAGTATAATGAAGTAAAACTAAGACACTGGCTGTTTCCCATCTACCTATTAAAAAGAAAAAAAATTAAGGAATGAATATTGGAAATGACTCTATAGTTATTAGGGAAAATAGAAATATCTTCAGAAATTATAGTTAGTGACTGGGATAGAAAGCAAATGGATTTTAAAAATAAAGTCAAAATAAAATACAGATATGATTAAGAAGTAATAGAAATTACCTAGAAGGGCTGACAAAGGTTAAATTATTGTAAAATAAGGGGAATCTCACAAAATATGATCACATGCAGAGTGCTAAAGAGAAAATAAGGGAGTATCTGGGTAATATGTATGAGTTTAGAAAGGCTGCAGTTAAGCCAGCTATTCTTTGGTAACAAACACTTTTAACACAATGACTTAGGAAACAGAATATTAAAAGGGTTGTCACCAAACTTAGGGAACCTATAACAAGAAAAATAGAGATCCTGTAAAGGTTTAAGAGATATTCCAGAAGTTTTACAAAAATGTGTATAAAACACAGAAATGTGGAAATCAAGAAAGAATACAAGTGGAAATATGTATGGAAGACTTAATTATGCCAAGGTTAGAGGTAGATGAGGTTCAACAACTAACAGTTAAGATAGGCAGTAATGAGATAAAAACAGTGATGTATAATCAATCTTCTGGAAAGTCTCCAGGAACAGATGGTATACCTGTGGAAGTTTGGAAATTAGGAAGGAATAAAATTATAAAGATTTGGAAGATATAATTGGTATGGTAATCAAGAAAAGTTGGCTTTAGCTACAGATGATATTATTTTGTACTTGATAAATCCAGAAAAGGACATCTCAGTGTTGTGGAACATTCTTACACAGTTTCAAGTCTTTTCAGAAATATAAAATTAATGAAGATAAAACAAAGGCTATAGCTGTAAATTATGTTCCAACACATGAATTGGTTCATTTAATCCCATATTTATGGGAACAAGATAAGATAAAGTATATAGGAGTATGTATTACAATGGCTACTGTTATGACAGCTAAGGATATGTGGGAAGAGACTAAACAAAAGATAATACAAATTGTGTGAAACTAGAAACTCTTATTTATGGATACTGATAGTAAGATGCAAACAATGAAATGTTTTTAGTTCCTTTAGTCTTGTATACTGGTAAGGCATACTTTTACCAACTTGAGGAGAAGTTGTGGACAATAATTAATAAAGAACTGAAGGAATTTATCTGGGAAGGAAAGATGGCAAGAGATAAGTGGGATAGGTTGATCCTTCCAATAGAACAAGGTGGTTTAGGTTTACCTGATTTGAATGGATATTATAGAGCTACACAGTTAAGGCTCATATACATAACACAAGTAAAAGATTATAATTCAAAATGGAAAGGGATGATGATGAAATAAATGGAAAGTTCAAGAAATAGAGAGAGAATGCAATTTTGGATTCAGATCTTTAAGAAGAATAAAAACTATACAGAACACTATATTCATAAAGTAGCAGAAAGTATACTAAGAACTGAGCCAATACAGGAATGGAGAAAAGAGATTTTAGCAATAGGGATGACTGCAAGTAGGGGTACAGAAAATAGGCAAGAGGGGTGCTGGAATTTACTGGAGAAACCTGGCAATGGAACCAAGTTATTGGGACAAATAACTCAAGCAGGAAAGTTAATGTAGTGGGATAAGCTCAAGAAGACATTTGAATTACAGGCTAGAGACTGTCTTCTCAGAGTGCAGGCAAAAAGAAATGGATAGGAGAATTTTACATGAAAGATCTGCTGTGGTAGAGTTTTTAGGTGAATCTAGAATAAAAGCAGCTGTTAAAATGAATAATTAGTATGGCATATAAAATACTGCATGATAACTATTAGAATCAATCAGAGGAGGTTAAAAAGGATTGGAAAGAAAGATAGGAAAAGCAATTTACAACAAAACAATGGGAAGACATACGTATGGCTGCCAAGTACACAACTAAGTCCAGAAGGTTTAAGATCTTTGTTGGAAGTGCTTGTGTGGGTATTTTATACCTTAAGCAGACTTCAAATAATTTTTTGGGGGGTCAATAGTAAATGTTGGAGGTGTGATGGAGAACAAAGAGGTAATTGGGAACATATGTTTTGAGAGCTTAATATGTTGATATATTTTAAAAATTCCCTATAGAGTATTCTATCAGAAATAGTGGGTGAACAAATGGCTGTAAGTAAGGAAATTATTCTTTTGAGGTGGGATAGAGGATCTGAATTGCCTAGGGAAAGTAAAGTCTTATTAAGTTTAATTCTATTGGCTGCCAAAAAAGCAATTACTTGACAATGGAAATAAGGTTCTACAGCAACTGTATTTGAGATATTGAATGTTATATAAGAGATAAAAGAACTGCAAGAGGGATCTTTAGAAAAAGGAAGATGAAAATTACATAGAAGTAAATGGAAATTGTGATAACAATACATGCATAATAATGTTCAGGAGGAGGAGTGAGGTTTGAGGAAAGGCAGGAATTCAGCAATTTTTTGTAATGTTGGACTGATCATAGTAGCATGGAAAAATGTTAATTGGTTTGTTTTCATTTATGTTAATGTATGTTTGCCTATGTCTTAAGCGATAATTTAGCAAAGGTGTTTTAAAAAAGAGAGAAGAAAAGAGTGCAGAAATTGCAGCAGTAAGGCACACATAGACATACACACACACACACACACACACACACACACACACACACACACACACACACACTGTATCACGACATAAAAATAATCAAAGGTTAATTTTTCATAGCAACATGGCTGGGACAGGCTCATGGGAAACATGAGAAGTACAAGAGAATAATGTACAAAAAGTCAAAAAACATAAGAAAGTTTCATTAAAACACTCTACATGATATGCTAAACTGACCTGCAAAGTGGTAAAGCCACACTGTAATAATAGTTTTTTGTTTTTTATATATATTTCATTGTTTTATAAAGATATATATATATATATATATATATATATATATATATATATATATATATATATATATATATATATATATATATATATATATATATATATATATATATATACATATATATATTTGCTGATATATAGTGGTATTTAAAAATATTTGATTGCAGTAACAGTTTTTAGGTTTGCGGTTTTATTTCACTGTCTATTTTAGAGTTTTGGCGGAAAAGTTCATGTGCTGTTCTTAAGTTTTAAATTGTTTTGAATTATTTTGTTGCTTGTCTGAAGAAGTCTTTAATTTATAAGACAAAAGTGCTTACGATTTTTGTAAATAAAAGTTTAAAGCAGTTGTGATAATTAATATCTTGCTGCTTCTTTTGCTTCCCCATTAGTATACTGTTTTAGTAGTCGGTAAAACTCACTGCCCTTTTTTTTTTTTTAATTTCTCCAAGTCTTTTTGGTTTCTAATATCATGACAGGAATGAAATCCATTCCTAAGTCAAAGTATGATTAAAGTTCATGAAATTAGTATTGTTTCAGTCTTTGATGTCAGCCAGAAGTGCTTTATGCAGCTCCCCCAATGTGCCCAGTATTGACTCCTTCTGCAATTTGTATGGAGTTATGTATCGATAACATATCTAAGTATGATTGTAAATTCTTTTTTGTAAGACCCATTGCTCCTACTACTACTGGAACTGTCTGGGTATCTCTTCCACATTGCCTCATCTCTGCCTGCAAATCCTGATATTTATGAATTTGTTTCTTTCTATACATAAGACACTGTAGTCACTGGTGTAGCAATTTCAATGATCAATGTTACTTTTGTCTTCTTTTCATGGACTTCTATATATCTGGTTTTCTCTCATCTAGGTTTTGAACTGTTGGTAATGCATGAACCCATGTGATATAAACTTCATCATTTTCTATGATGCTTTGTGATCATGTTTCGAGTGTTTTTCAGTTACTTCAAAATTATAATGTTTGCATGATCCCCAATGTAACAGTCCTGTCACATTATTATGCCTTTCAGTATACAGTCCTTCTGTCATTAGTATATCACAAACAGCAACAAGATGTGTGACTATTTCTAATTCTATTTTACAAAACCTACATTTGTATGTTTCTCCCACATGTTCAATGGACTCTGTAAACCATTGTGTACGCAGTCCACTATCTTGGGCCACCAATATTAAACTTTCGTCTTTTGGGTTAAATTCATATCTCCTTAGCCATTCCTGCATTTGATCCAGATCATCATGAGGATATTCCATGAGTTTTCTATATGTGCAACTATATTTATGCATTTTCCACATTTCTTGGCTTCTCATCTGATTCTTCACCTTATAGTCTTTCTTTTGTTTTTTGGCAAATTCACTTGCTGCCTGATTTTTATCTCCTTCTGTTTTTTTTTTCCATTCCTGGTTGACGCTGATATGTTTCTGCTAAACTAAGCAGGGAAATCATCTTAGACTTATTCTCCTCATGTTTCAAAACTTTCACAAAATTTGGGTCTAGTGTGGTCAGCAGATATTTATGCAGGGATCACCTACACAAGAACGACAGCGCAAAACACCGACACCCACATAGCCGACATCACATGGTCGACAAACGAAACACCAACAACGTAATTATTGCACAAAAAAAGGAAAATAAAATTTCCTTTTTTGTGCTAGCAGGGGGGCTACACCCCCCACACCCCCCGTATCTTTAATATGCCAACTCCGAGATTGCACTACAGTGCAGGAATGGAAATCTTTCCATTCCGTACTACGGAGACATACCGTTTCCCCCTTGTCGGCATTTTGATTGTCGACCATGTGGTGTCGGTTATGTGGGTTTCAGTCTTCTCAGCTGTCATTCTTCTGTAAGGGACCCATTTATGCAGTCCCACGATTGCAGATCTATACATGTAATCAGTTTCGAGGAGGCCCATACTTCCTTCAGAACAGGGAATATATAATCTTGGTATGCACTGATTTTTATAAATCATTTGATGAGCATGAAGCATCCTTCTTGTTTTCTTGTCCAACCTGTCCAACACCTTTTGGGAACAGTCAGTTACTCCAAAACTGTAAACTGTGCTGCAGCTTTCCTGCTTTAAAGGTTACTTTTGTACATTTATCAAGACGAAATGACATGCTTATATCATCTGAGAAAGTTTTGACCACTTGCAGTTGTGCTTTCAGTTCCAATACTGCCCTCCTTATGTGGAAGCTGATGTCACACACCAACCCCACACCACATGAATTCAGAAAAATAGGAAATGATTAATTTTGGAAGTGTTCCCTTCCTTCTAAATGTTTTACTGAAGCACATTGTTAGTTTAAGACTTTGAACACACTGCCCTCTTGCACTTTCCACTTCTGTATTTATAACTTTTACCCAGAGGCTTAAAAGTCAGAAAGAAGGCATTATTTTGTAAACATAACTAATAAAAAAAGAATGGAAGTTGAAAGCAACAGAGCAGGCAGAGAAAAGAAGTGAGTCTCGTAAAGAGCATTTTGTAAGACTCACATTTAAAGCCCAGAACTATGCTTTGATTACTTTATTGGACATGAATTATCTTATGATTAAAACTGAATGAGCTAAGGTTCCTGCTTAAATTGGTATAACAGGAAATGGAATCCTCAGATTTAAAACTATTGATGTCTCACATTGAAATTCTGTGCTTTTTCTGTGTTCTTAATTTAAATGCAATAATATTGTGGCTTTGATAATACATCATATAACGGTATGTAAAATTTATTCCATATTATACTTCCTAGTTTCTTTGTTTGGTTATCTTCATTTTATTTTTCTGTTCTTTTTTTTTTCCATATAACACGGGCTGAAGAAATACCATGTTTTTAAAATATTATTTCCATAGTATTATACAGGCACTTGGCTATGTTTTGAAAGCTATTTAACTTTCAGGATTTAATTCCAAAGTTGTGTATGTCTTCCTTCACCAGAATATCTTGTCATGTGTCTGAAATGACATCTCATATTATCCATGCAATGTTTGCTTAGTCACATACTGGCAAACAGTACTTGTTGAAAGCTGCTTTGGCAGTCAGTCCATGTGGCTCACAGACTACTAAAAGGTTAAAATGGCATCCCTCCTCCAAGACGCAGCAGTTTCAAACTGTTTCTCTTTCTTTTTTATCCATCTACTCCTGTTGACATTAAGCCTTCCAGCTCCAAACTCAACTACCTCTCATTTATACCCATTTATTCTCCCATATACACCATTATATGGGGGGGGGGGGGCTGAAAGCTGAAGCAATCAAATATGGCTGCAGCAGAACTTTTCACTCTTTTTTGCTATCTAGATCCCAGGCTGAGCATGCAGTTTTTAATGTATGATCCATATGTGTCCTTTCAAGTGCTTCAAAGACATTTCATAGGCTAAACAACCAAGCCCCACCATGGAAGAATTATGTGGAACACTTTTCCACAGTCATCCCTCAAGAGAACAGCAAAGCATCGGCTGGTCATTTTCCCCCTTGAGATGGCCTTCTATGACCCCTCATGACAGTCATTCCTAGATCACTAGGACTGAGTACAAAAGTTCTCCATTTGATCTACTGAAATGAATATGAAGTAGTTTCAGAGCTACTCTATTTAGATTAAATCATGTGGGGGATATAGCCTCCTACAAAGCTGAGATATATTTTATGTCTGAACTATAGTATTAATGTTAGTATTATTATTAGTTCTGACATATATGTTTTTCGCACATTTTGAGAACTGTACTTCAAGGATAATCATTTTGACATTGCTTTTCTGAAAATCCTGGCAATCTCTCTTATCCTGTAGGTTAGGAAAATATTTTTCACACTGTGACAGGGACAGTAAGCAGCCAAGAGAATAGAAATAGGAAGGAAATAAGATTTTTTTAGAGGATTCACCATTTTCACGTAGGTGTTATTAACTTCCATTCCCTCTCATTTTGGTCCTATAAAATGTCCCCATTTCTCTCCAGACCAGCCAGGAATGCCATAGGGAAAGGCCTTCTACTAGCACAGCTTGAATATGGACTCCCACTGGTTGCAGCAGCAGCATCCAAGAAAAACTCGTCCATCATCCAAACTACAAGCAAGTCTATCTGCCATATTCTTACCCTCTCCCTTAAAAATGAGTATCATTGTGTCGTGCTTAATACAGCCAGTTGGCTACCTGTCCAATAACATGCTGACCTGCTTCTTGAATACCAACTCTGCCAGCTCCTTAAAGAACACTCTTGTCATTCCCTTATTTCCAAACTATTTAGGACCCCCCCCCCGCAGTTACAATCTAAGAGTTCCACTTCTTCAGTGTCCCATAACCAGACTTCATAGCACTAACCATGCCTTCTCCATCCTAGGCTGCAAATTCTTGGAATCTCTCCCTACTAATCTTAAAGAGCTCACCTCATACCCCTCATTCCATGCTCAGCTTAAAGATCATCTCAAGTCTGAATCAATTTGCAAATGCTTTACCTCTCCCCTTCACCAGTCAGACACCTTTGTCTTCCTCACATCCTAGACTAACGTGACATTTTTTCCACATTTTATATATATATATATATATATATATATATATATATATTTATTTAAGAAAATGTCCAAAAGTGACCAAACTCCTTACTACTGTATCTGTTATTCTTTATTTGTCTCAGAACAAATTCTTGCCAAACAGTTAAGTCTATCAGAGCTATTTCAATTTTATTATAACACAGCTAGACAGATGAAGATATTGATGCACTCTCAGTAAAAATGTCATTACTCAGTGAAACATGCTGTCCAGTTTATATACTCTTTTCAACCAATGTTATTTTAATGTCCTTGTGACTTGTTCTTCTGGTTTCTGTCTGTGTCATGAAAAAGTCCATAGTTATTTCATGCCCTTTTTTGGTCCTCACTGTATCTGAAGACTTCACAAAAGTCTCTCCATGTCATCTTTGTGTCACTTGACCTGTCTGCATTTTATTTATTTATTTCTGCATCTGAAAGCCAAGAAAGTCAACTTCCTTTTTTTTCTATAACAGGATGCCTTTACAGTAAAGCCCACAGCTATATGTTATTAATATCTAAGCTGAACATGTACAAGAAATAACTGTTCTTGCAAAGCAAGCCATATTATTTTGAAAACTGCTGTTTGGCCTTGCACATTTCCCTCACTGTACAAACAGTATAATTTTGGGGAAAAGCATTTTAATTTACACAATATCTATTATATATATTGTATATTGTTAATTTCTGTGTACCCTCACTTTTGCTATCTTTTTCACTTTGTGCTCTGTCCCTTCACTATTCGGCTCCCTTCTTCTTCTTCCCTTCCTAATCTAATCACGCATTCCTATTGTCCCTAATACTGTGTTCTTTGTTTTTGTTACTGTTATTGATGTTTTGCTATCTTCATAATACTTCTGGTTAACTTGCTTGTCTACTGTCATCTATATTTCTCAAGGATGAGATTGAAATAGGTCCATCAGGAGCAGTGCTTTATTCCAGTTACCAAACTGAAAAAATAAATTGTATTGACTGAGTACTAAAAGCAGAGCAAAGATTAGTCAACATCAGACCTTATACTGTGATACTAGGAGAGAGTTTCAGATTAAAATATTCAGAATTACTAATGTTAAAAAGCTAGACTTGCCTTGTTAAAGCAAGCTAATGGTATTTGTAATGTCAATATTTTAACAATTCCTTTAATCTAGAATGTTTGCAATACATGGAAGACCTTCATTACAGTCAGAAGCTGAGTTAATAACATAGTGGCTTGTGATTAGATCTCTGGTTCTATCCAAGCTGTTGTATGTTCAAGAAATGGATGTTGAGAAATTTACCTCAAGAATGGAGCAAAGCAATGCTTGAGAGGTGCATCTTTGCATCCATTTCAAGAACATATAACTAATTTATTATGATCAGGTAAACCTGATAATAATTATTTGCAGTATCTGTAGCTTTACCTAAACTGTAAACACTGAATTACAGCAATAGGGGGAGGGGAAAAGCTGTAATACACAGTGCTGCCACACAAGTCTTTGTAGTACATAGAACTTTAGCTGTTCCAATGTACTCCAGGACAGGAAGAAAAAAAAACTGTAGCAGTGCAAAGTGCTACATACAGCTTTGAAAGCTGTAACACCTTTCTGCGTCACAGATAGCCACAAGCAGAGTATATCTGATTCTGAGGAACCTTTAAAAGCTGTAATGCATTTTGCACTGTCACAGACTAAAAATAGAAGTACTGCAGCCCAAAGTGAATTAAAGCTTTTGAAGTATTTGACCTTGTCAGCGCTCTTCTGTGCTAGCTGTTGTTTTTACTTTGAAATTACAACACAACAGTACAGAAAGATGCTATAAAAGTTTGTCTTCTTCCTGAATTTGAAGTGTAGTCATGGGGCTTTATGGACTGCAGTCTTGTTATTGAGAGATTTTGACATAAGCACTTCTGAATAACAACCTTCTTTATATGAGAATATTTATATGAAAGAACCTTGCCATAACAAGGTTCAACAGTGGTCTCATGCTTGTAGAAATGACTTCAAATTAAAACAAAAAATTCCTGTCAGACCTGCAAGGAGTGGTGGGAAACAGAAAACACACAATATGGATTATATTTCATCAGTGCCTCTCAATGGCTTACTATCTATGTAGCATGGAAAAACACTTAGAATCTACTAAAATGGGACAATGGGTGGAATAAATACATACATCTTCTTTTAAATCTAGCACAAAATTGAGTACCTGGAAATACAGATAACATAGCAAGATACTCTAATTTAATAGAAAGCTTCATGCACTACAAATAATTAAGAAACCATTACCCATCATAATTTCATTTTGTTATATGTTCTTAAAATGTATTTTAATTAATTCACCATTAAAAGCCTGACTGTGCAATATAAAGGAGTAAAGACTAGACGGTGACCCATATTACCCAAGGTCAACTAGCACCTCAGGGGAGGGTAAAAGGGAATGAAAAGTTCTGTCTTACCTATGCTTCGAGGAGGGCTTGATGACCCAGTAGCTGTTCCACTGTGTCCTCAAAACAGCCAAAACAAGGGATTTGCGCTTGGCCTACCAAGCCAATGATGGCAGCCCTCATCAGCATTTGGCAAAGAACATGGAATTCTTCCCTTTCCATGTTGGGGATGCTTATGTCAGCCATTAAGGGAAAAGGGTTAAGGCCATAACAAGGAAAACACCTGATGGTTACCTGGATGACCATCTCCATGACTGTCTCTCTCACTAAGGGAACAAAGGGCCAGCTGGTCACTGAGGGCTGATAGTCAGCAGGTAGTAGGTAGAGAAAGAAGATTAAGAAAAAAGTAGACAAATTCACCCCTCAAACATTGCTCATGAGGTGAAGTTCATCAGTTCATTTATTGACTGGAAAGAAATCTCGTTATGATTAATAACCTGATCATAATTATCTATGTGTTTTGCTCTGAAGGTAATTTTGTGCAGTGAAGGTAAAATCTTCATTTGGGATAAAAGAAATATTAATTTCAGTGTAGATAAAGGAAATGAATGCTGGTAAGTTAGTTACTTGCTTTAAAGAAATAGCTGTTGCATGATTCACAGATAAATGCTTAAACATTTGCAAAGTTACAAGGATTCTATTACCAAATAAAATGCACCAGTCTTTGGACTAGATTGCAGAATATACATTTAATGGTCCAGCCATATGAACTATACATTACCATCAGACAATTTCATCCCAAAAAAAGTGCAGTTCCATTCTAAATAATGGTCATACTAGTAATATGAAAAAGTGCCTTCTGTAACATTATTATGTATGATGATGATATATTTTATTCCACAGAGACTAACAAAATGTATGTTGAAATGTCTGCACTCAGAGTATTGCAAAATGACCAGGCAATGGCAGGTTATTGGAGTGCAACAAACTGATGTAATACAAGACAGCTAAAAAAACATAAACAAAAAAAAAACGTTTTAAGTAACTTCATTATACACTGGTACATAATACATACAAAAAACAGCAGTTCACACCTCCATCAGAGCATCTTCAGGTTCTAACCTAAATAAATATTTGTACAATTTTAAACCTACAAGACCAAATCATCTGAACTTATTCATCCAATTAGCTTCTAGTTTACTAAACTATTTTTTTAAATTTTCTGAAATTCTAGACCTTATAATAATCCTGAAAATTGTTTCATGATATGTTTTCTTGCAAAGGTGGAAATCTTTTACTACTCTATACACATGTTATGGCTCATCGCCTGTGAGTACCCCTGTTTTGTTTGTTGTTGTTCTGACCATGACACTATGGTGACATCATCTATCTCATAATGAGTATTTTGGAGAAATATCTATGAAGGTCCTGTGGAATATAACAAAGATGCTGAATGGATAGAAGAAGTAAAAAAAAAATAAGAAGTTCAAATTTACAGGATATGAAATGGGATGAAGTATCGACCAGAAAAATTGAAACAAAATTAAGAAAAGCTTCTAAGTGGAAAACCCCAGGCACAGATGCAGTATCTGACTTCTGGCTATAAGTATTGATAGTATCTGACATATGGCTAAAAGTATTGACATCTTTACATGAAAATTTAGCCATGAGTAAGAACTATTACATCCTGAACAAATGTCAATCTGATTAACAACAGGAAAAACAATACTCCTCCTTAAGAGCGAACCTGTAAGCTATCCTAAAAATTATTGCACAATAACTTGCCTTCCAACAATGAGTAAACTATACGCTGGAATTGATGGTGACAGAGTTTATAGTCATTCAGAAGAAAACTCAATCATGGTAATAGAACAAAAGGGTAACAAAAGAAAGTCATATGGAACAAAGGATCATTTCTTGTTAAATAAAGTTATAATGGAGAACTATAAAAAGGGGAAGAATCTAAGTATGGCATGGATAGACTACAAAAAACATTTGACAGCATCCCAAATTTATTGATACAATAGTGCTTACCAGTTTATAAGTTATACCGTACACTGATTGATTATATTTGAGTGCCCATGAACAGTGGCAGACCACTTTGCAGGTAAGCCATGCTAAAAGACAAATTATTATTCCAGGGGTAAAAATTCAAAGGGGGATATTCCAGGGTAACTCTTTGTCACCACTCCTCTTTTGTCTTGCCAATAACCATTTAAGCAGTCTGCTTAACAGATTAAGTCATGGCTACAATTTGGCTCCCAGAAAACAACAAAGTGTAAAGACTTATCTTCTTTTTGTGGATGATTTAAAATTGTACAGCTTGTCAGATGAGAAACTGAAAGTACAACTACAAGTGGTCAAAACTTTCTCATATGATATAAGAATGCCATTTGACCTTGATAAATGTGTAAAAACAACATTTAAAGCAGGAAAGCTGCAGCACCAAAAAAATATGAGTCTGGGACAGGAATGTGATATAAAGGAGCTTGAGCAAGAGGCTGTGTATGAATATTTGGGAAATGATGAAGAATCAACAGTAAAACATGAGCAAGTGTGAATAAAACAGCTCTGACATAGGAACAAAATCCAAGCTATAAACCAGTTTGTTCTTCCTGTCCCAGGTTACAGTTTTGGAGTGACTGAATGGCCCCAAAAGGTATTGCATCAGTTGGACAGGAAAACAAAAAAAATGCTTCATGCTTGTCAAGCGGTTTATAAAAATCAGTGTATACCAAGATTATATATTCCCCGTTCTGAAGGAGCTAAGAGCCTCCTTGAAATTTATTACATGTATAGATCCGAGATCTGCAAACCTAGGACTGCATACATATCTGCTAACTTCACAAGATCCAAACATAGTGAAAGTTTTAAAACATGAGGAGAATAAGTCTAAGATGAATTCTTTGCTTAGTTTAGCAGAAGCATATAGGTGTCAAGTGAGAATGGAAATCAAACCAGAAGTAGATAAAAATCAGGCAGCAAATGAATGTGCCATAAAAACAAAAGAAAGAATATAAGGTGAAGGATCAGATGAGAAAGCAAGAAATGTGGAAAATGCATAAATATAGTTGCAAGCACAGGAAAATCTTGGAACAGATTCATGATGATCAGGACCGAAAGCAGGAATGGTCAAGGAGAGGTGAATTTAAACCAAAAGACGAAAGGTTAATATTGGAGGCCTAGGATAGTGGACTACATACACGTTGGTTTACAAAGTCCAATGAACATGTGGGAGAAACAAATGCAGGTTTTGTAACACAGAACTGGAAACAGTGGTACATCTTGTTGGCAGAAGGACTGTATATGTATAATAATGTGACAAGACTGTTGCATTGGGGACTGTGCAAACATTATAATACTGAAGTAGCTGAGAAGCATTGGAAACATGAGCCACAAAGCATTATAAATGATATAAATGATGAAGTTTATATCACATGGGATCATCCTTTATCATTGGTGCAAAGAATAGATGCGAAAAAACAGATATATTAGTCCATGAAAAGAAGACAAAACTAGCACTGATCATTGAAATTGCTATACCCAGTGACTACAGTGTCTTTCATACAGAGATACATAGATGCAAAATCATAAAATACCAGGATTTACAAACAGAAATGATGGCAATGTGGAAGAAGGATACCCAGACAGTTCCAATAGTAGAATGAGCAATGAGTCTTATACAAAACAATTTACAATCATACCTAGATATGTTACTGATACGTGTAACTCTGTATGAATTGCAGGAGTCAGTTCTGGGCATGTTGTGGGTGTTGTGAAGTGCACATTTGGCTAGCATCAAAGATTAAAACAATACTAATTTCAAGAGCTGTAATCACACTTTGACTTAGGAATGGGGTCCATTCCTGCCATGGTATTAGAAATTGGAGAAATTAAACTGAGTATAACACAGGCTGAATATCCTGAATGGGAATGCCAGTGGCTATTCTCTGTCTTGTGGAAAACAAACACAGTACTATGGACAGTGTCTCTGGACAAATTCTATTGGATGTGAAGGGATGCATTAAGGTGCAACACTCTAAGCTGCATTCATTTTGTCTCTGCTGGTTTGCATTCTTTGTCTCAGTGCCTCCATTGTAGCATCAAGAACAGACCTCCTGCATGAGTGCAATTGCACGGCTCAAAAACAGGACTCAAAAGGAACAATAGTGAGCCAGCAAACTGTTGCCTGAAGCAAAATTTATTGAATAAATATAGAAGACATAAAACAACAAACAACCAGACCGGTTTTGGCTGGAATTAGAAACACAGCCAGATTTTACACTGAGAAGGCTGTGTTTCTAATTCCAGCCGAAACCGGTCTGGTTGTTTGTTGTTTTATGTCTTCTATATTTATTCAATAAATTTTGCTTCAGGCAACAGTTTGCTGGCTCACTATTGTTCCTTTTCAGTGCCTCCGTTCACTTACAAAGGGTGCTTTCTTCTTTGTCTTCTCATTTCTTTCATTACTTTTATATAAGTAAGGAAGTATTCTTATCTTGATTCTTAATCAGCTAGCATTTCTTTTATGTAAGCAGAGTTACTCAGGTATTGATATTCATGGTAATAATTTGCTCATAGTGCTACTAGAAAACAAGCTTCCTATATGACACACCAATAGTGTTATGATGTTTATTTTATATTATCTCTAGATGGGATAAAGCTTTTGTTTCTGCTTTTGGTTTAGGAATGAAAGAGAATAAGAGGCAGTGCTTGTAAAATTATAAGCATATATAATTGTAAGAAAACTGTGATCTGCAGAAAGCCACTTTAAAATATTATTATCTACTATCTGCTGGAGATACAGGTATGTATTCCAGAGACAACCCCCTATCTGGAATGGGCTCCCCATCCATGTGCGGCAGAGGACCTCCCTAACCTAAAATCAAATGTAACGTGCACAACTGAATGGAGATCCAGAAATTCACCCCTACTTTGGCATATCTGTCTTTAATGGACATAGGCAGCCTATAAATGGTTAATCTCCCATGCCCCTGTTTGTAAATGTTTCACCTCACAAGCCCCTGTTCATGCTTACCAAGTGTACCAGAACTGGCCAGATATTTGGGATACATGGCAAGGATTAAAAAGGACCCAGTGGTCATCAGCCTATTACACATCTCTCAACCCATGAACCTGTTATAACTTAAGAGTTCTAGTAAATTTCATGTCCTCAGGGGTGTGAGGAGACCACTTCTCTGCAAAGATGAGATCTCATATTCTGTGTGATGGATAGTACTTCTTGCTACCTGTATGTTAAGACCAAGATGGCATTGGAGGGGGTTTGAATCCTACCACTGTTAACTAAAATGCAACCCAGGTATGTGAGGGACAGAGGCTATGGTCCTTATATCCATTTGACTGTCTCAAATAGGTCTACTGGCCACCAGAGGGATGGTCTCTCAAGTCATACTGCTGATATGTAAAAGTTTAAAAAGAGAAAAGTGTATGCCTGATTCAATAACCATTTCACAAGATGCAACTTGGCCTCAAGAAAAATGCAATATATACTGCAGCCCTGTGTGTCAGTTTCCAACATACCCATTGAAACTTGGACTACAAACTGACCACTTTCATAGCTATCTTTGGCCCAGCTTAACATGGCCTAGTTGCTTTCTCACTAC
Source organism: Protopterus annectens (assembly GCF_019279795.1). Lineage (NCBI taxonomy): Eukaryota > Metazoa > Chordata > Ceratodontiformes > Protopteridae > Protopterus > Protopterus annectens. The sequence goes on along the minus strand of NC_056728.1, from coordinate 145,051,670 downwards.
AGCACCCTTTCTGTGAGCTACAGTGTGTTCCAGTACCCCTTACCTACAGTAACTGCTCTGAAAATAAATTATTTACACACACACACACACACACACACACACACACACACACACACACACACACACACACACACACACACACTTTCCAGGGAAGGCTAATAGAATTCTCCAGTTCTCCATGACTTTCTTTCTGGCACAGTAGCAGTGTCACTACACTACATATTGCTAGGGAACCAAACACCAGTTACTTGCCATACTCAATTTAGCCTAATTTAAATTTTAATTAAATTTATCTCATTTAAGTAATGTGCTCAAGCCATCTGTCCACTTCAGAATGGGGATACCACAGTTTTGCCAGCGTATAGTGCTAAATAATACTGCCATTCTAAGATATTAAATAGGAATGCATACGTATGTAATAATTAGCAACCAGAAGATCTTAAAAGTGAATAATTTGAAAACTTTACTCAGACAATAAAGAACACAATGCTGATACAAGTTAAATATAAAGAGTTCAATTCATGCACAAAGAATATAAAAAAAAACAGCTACTTTTTTAATGCAAATTTCTTAAAGAAAAAGTTGACCTATAGCTAAATAAATACCTTAGCTGCCTCTTACTGAAGACATACAAATACCATAGCTGCCTCTTACTGAAAACATATTGTATATAACTACTCTAAGTTAGTTAAATATTATACATGATAGAACAGCAACTTCTACAGATCTCCCAAAATCTCCCAATCAAGGACTAGCTCATTTTTTGCTAGTTTCAGTTCCAGATATGTAGACTACAATCATTTCTTTTTCTAATAAAACAAGTTATTCCAATTTTAAAAAAGTAATAAATCCGCATAATAATGACCTTTTTTATAGTTTTGCCTGTTTGAAGTATATTGTAATTGTTTTGTATGGCCACTTTTCTACCTGAATCCAAACTTTTGGGTGGCTTATCTACAAGCAATTAACTCCTTCCTGATGCAGGAAAAACAAAAGTTACATTTTACATTTTAATTAGCATTAGTACATGTACAAGTGGTAGGCATTGCAAGTATACCAAGAACATAGTTACAGTGTCTATCATTTTCATTTTTTTGTCTGTTATTTTGCTTACTAAAGGGAACATATTTGGTTACTGACTACGTTCAGCACATAAGTTAACTAAACTGAATTAGCAGTGTAGAACATAACAAAACTTTTTTTTAAATAGCTTTGCTGAATGGCCATGGACTCCTCTGGAGCTGTGGGCCCCAGGTGGTCACCCAAATCATCCTTATTATAGTCTGCCACTTGGTAAGTGGGCTGGAGTACAAACATTTTCCACCACATCTCAGCCTCATTATGAAGCACATAGTGCAGGAGTATAGAAGAACAAGATGTTTCTGCACTTAATTCTGTAGGAGTGCCATGGATAGACTGGGCTGTGGGTTTAAAATGTTTGAGGACCAACCACTTACCTTAAAAAATACAAATAGCTAAAAAAGATGAATGCAGCAAAATCAGTCGAGCAATACATAAGTACATAATGTGTAATTGCAGTTCTTTTTTAATTACTGTGTGTGTATTATTAAAGGATGAAGGAGAGATTTTATTTATTTATTTACTCTTTGTTGACCTGGTTAGTACCACTAGGCTAGAAGCCTCTTTTCAGGGGAGACCTAAGGTGGTATTTATACTATTAGATGAAATTTGGTCACAGCATCCAGGAATTTACCCTACTCATTGCGACTGCTTTAAGTCCAGGTGCAGCGGTGGCTCACAGAAGCAGGAAGAAGTATGGAGAGTGCCATTGGTAGAAAAGGAGCTATCAAGAGAAATTTGGAGAGAGAAGTTGACAACTGTGGAGTAAAAGCGATGGCAGTCGAGCCTTCACAAGTGATTATGTTGTCGGAAGAAATACTAACAAAAGGAGAGGAGAGGATGGTCAAAACATTTGAGAAGAGTGAAATGCAGGAGGAGAAAGAAGTGAAGGTGATCGAGCTTTTGCAGGATACAGAATTACTATTTCTGATGGGGTTGTCTGAGGATGAGGCTGAATCACAGCAATGATGTATTGTTACAACCCCCCAGTAAGGAGGGTTGCAGGATATATATTTAAAAAACTTAATTAATCAGAGTGAACCAGAAAGTGAGAAGCAGTGTCATGAGGTGAAATAATGGAGAGGATACAAGAAGAAGTGGAAGATATAAAAAGAGAAGGGAAGAAGTCATATGCGCAAACAGTAACAGAAGGAGAAAAAGGGAAGAAAAAAATGGTGGTGAAAAAGAAGCATCATATAAGAATAAGCAGTAAGAAGGAGAAGAAACTTAATAAGTATGAAATCTCAGATAACATCATCTCACCATTGGGCATCACACCCAGGGAGGTAAGATATTTTATTCATATTAGTAAAGACTCATTTTTTGATGTTTTCTTTTGAATCAGAATAGTATATGGAGAGATTTTTAGAACAATATGAAGTAAACAAAAACTATAACCCCAATTTGAATGTATATGTTCTTCAAGCATTTAACAGAGAGACAAAAAAGAAAATGTATGTGCAATTTCAAACTGAGGTAGAAAAAGAAGTATTAAGAGACTATTTAAAGACTGCTTGCAAGGATGTTATGGACTTTACAAAAATATATGATAAGACAGGCTTATGGACTATGGGTTGGGAATGTACTTTTGTATTGCAAATGAAAAATGTAAATGTAATACATGTACCAAGTATGATAAATGTGGATGGAAACAGAGGGTTTTTGAAATACTGGAGGCAAACAAAGAATGTTTCTTTTGTGGTAAAAATGATCATTTGATTAGTAATTGTAATAAGAAAAATGTTATATTTGTGGTGAAATAGGTCAAAAAGCAAAAAAAGTGAGAACTGAAATGTATAAAAGAGAACAAATGGAGCATTAATGGATGGATTGTAAAGACAATGTGGAGGAAGAAGGGGGAGGATGTACAAGCAATTGTTATACAGCATGATATAGAAGTGAAACAAGAAGAAAAGCAGGAAGAAAATATAATGGCAGATAATAAGGAATTAGGAAAAGATGACTGATATAAAAGGGGAGATGAAGAGGAGGAAAAAACAATCAATTCAAGTGAAAAGGGAGATACTAATTGGGTGATGATAAAAAGCAAAAATAATTCCATTGGGAAAAAGTTAGACAACATAAATTTAGGAATATAGGTTTGAGAGAGAATAAAAAGGGTAAAGGATGATAAAGATAAATAATCTTAGATAAATGTAAAAATCATAGCTATAAATGTTATTGCATAAAGAATATTAAAAGAAGGCTGGGTGTATTAGAATGGTGCAGATTGCTTGGTATGGATATTAGAATATTAGTAGAATCTAGAATTTTGACAGAAGGAGAAAAACAACAGGTAACTGAATTGTGGAAAGGAGAGGTTACTTGAAATATAGGAGAAGAAAAGTGTTCAGGTATTGGAATTTTAAGTAAAAACTCAATAGTAATTTTGGATTGCACTTTAGGTAGATTGCCAATATTAGATGTGAAATGGAAAAAACAAGTATATAGAATTATTGAAGTATATGCATATGTTTCACAAAAGATAGTGAGTTGATGTTTAAAAAGATCCTTAACTATGTTAGTGTTAATATGTAAATAATATTGGTGGGAGATTTTAATTGTGACTTAAGAAAGGGGAGAAAAGAAGGGGAGGATTTTAAAGTAATTACAGAGATGTTAAAAAGTGGAATATTATATTTATGGGATAATAAACACTGGACATATAAAAGGGGCAACTTAAGAATAGAAACTGATTATTTTATGATGTCCAAAAGTTTGAAAATATTATATAAAGGAAGAAAAGTAACAGGTTTTCAGACCATATGGCAATTTGGATAGAGACACAAGAAACAGAAGGATATATAAAAATAGATAGAGGTATTAAAAGAATAAATTAAACAGATTTAAATGAAGAAATTAGAGAAAGATTTATACAATTATGGAAGGACCATATAGGCATGAGACTGTTTTATAAGAAATGGGCAAGTTGATGGATAAGTTTTTAAAGAAAAATATAAAATAAGTGTTTTATAATGGCAAAGGGTAAAAAGAACACAAGAAAAACAAATCTACAAAGAAATCAGCTAGCAAACATTTAAAGACATAATAAAAGATAGAAAATATTTTTTGAAAGAGAAAAATATATATGAAATGAATCAAGAAAAAAATTTAAAAATGTTGTTTAAACAAAGGTATTTTTATAAGGAAAGAAAGAGGAAGTGGTATCATACTTAAATAAAGTGATAAAAGAAAACAGAAGAGTTTTAAGAGCAATAAAAAATGACAATGAAAATATTGTTAAGAAGCAGAAATAAATAATGGATGTCATAAAAGAACATATAAGTAAAACATTTTCAAAATACAAAACAGACAGAGGACATTAATGGAGGGTGAAAAATTAACCAAAGAATATAATGCGATTATAAAAAAAGAACATAACAGTGGAAGAAATAGAAAATGTGTTAAAGTTAGTGAATTTGTAATCAGCTCCAGGCTTGGATGGAATTGAATATTTACTGTATAAAGATATGCTAGATTGACAGAAGAAACATTTTACAGAGATGTTAAATGAGCGGTTAGAGAAAGATATGGAAGAAGAAGAAGAAGAAATATGTATTGGAACTATGAAATGTATATGGAAAAATGGGGAAAAATAAATTACAAAGACTTGGAGACCAATAGTTTTGAATAAAGTAGATTATAAGATATGTATGGAAATAATAGAGAAGCAAATGGAAAGCAAAGTGAACACATTATTGAATGAAACAGCATTTTGGATAAAAGGAAAAGGGAGTCAAAACTGTTGATGATAATAATCGAAGTGGTGGATAATACAATAAACAGAAATTCAGAGCCTAAAATCTTGACAGGAGATGTGAGTAAAGTATTTGATAAGACACAACATGAAACTTTATGGGAGCTTTTAAAACAATATAATATAACTAATAAAATAATATAGTTGCTTCAGTATATAAAAAATAAAGTAAAATTAGTAATAAATGGCTGGTTACATGAAGATACAGATTTAAGAAGTGATATAAGACAGGGTTGTCCAACAAGAAGTATTTTATTTGCTTTAATTATGAATGCAGTTGCTAGTGAAATAAAATTAACTAACAGTAGCAGAATATAGTACATAAAGGAATTCAATTTCCAGTAATGTTTTTTTATATTTTTGATATAGGGATAATCACTAAAAATGAAGAATGGATGGAGATAGCTATCAGGAAACTTAGCCAAAGCTAAAAGTTGTTAGTTTATGTAAAATAAGGATAAAATTAAATGGTTAGGATTAGTAGGAAAAATAGGGTAGATTCAGAGATAGAAATTCTAGGTATAAAATTTGTCAATGAGCATCAGAGAACAATACAGTGGCAAAATATGATTAAAAAAGAAGGAATATATGTTTCTTCTGGAGAACATACAAGTTGACATATAAAAAAGTATATTTAATCAATTCTGCTATATTAGGTAAAATGTCATATCTAGCAAGTGTGTTTATGATTCCTGCAAAATATGAGAAAGAATTATCAATAGTTTTTTTCAATTATATGGAGATCAAAAAGAGGGAAATTATATGCTAAAAATCAAGAAAGGGATTAAGCTTAATTAATCTTATTGTTCATGTAGCGTCATTGAATTTATATAAAGTGATGAGATGTTTAAAGAAAGGGATAAAGGACTGATAGCGGTAATAATGAAAGAAAAGTACAAAGAAGTATGGGACAAGCGGAATAATTTAAAAAGAAGGAAAGGATATTTAAGTGCGGAAATGAAAGAAAAAATAGAAGGGAATGTAATGTGAATATAATGAATAAATATTATTGTATATACCTGTGGAACCATTTAGAGAAAAGAAAAATAAAAGCCATAAAGGCAAGAATAAAAAGGTGTGAAAAATATTCTGAATGTATAGATTTTCTGTGGTGATTAACAATAAGAAAATTACTAGTAAAGGCAAATATACCATATAAAAATAAAAGGAATAATTTGTAATTATTGTAGTGAGGAAGAAACCACTGAACATGTGGAAGAACAATTCATGGATATATAGTAGAGAAACACAGATACTTTTTTTTTTTTTGCTTTTGGAAGGATGTGAAATAAAAAAAAATGAAGGTACCTTTAGATACAAGTTTTTCTGACCATAAAGATATCTGAATAGAATTTAGAGACAAAGTTAGTAATGATAAGATAGGAAAAGGTCTAAAAAGAATTAATGAAGTGCAGCGGGTAGGTGAAGGTGAAAAAAGAAAGTTAGAATTATGGGAAGATCACGTAAGTATGCAACAGTTCTATAAAAACTGATCTGAATGGTGAATTTCTTTTAAAAAGAAATATAAAAAATGTTATCAAGGATGGCAAGTTAAAAGCAGAAAGGAAATGAAAAAGAGTTATAGTAAGTTAAGTTAGCTGAAAAACTTCTTAAAAATTTAGAAAGGAATGAAAATGAATATTTTAAGAAAGAACAAGAGTTATATGCATTGAATCGAGGAAAAATAAAAAAAAATCTGTTGTATAAACAAATATATTTGCTAAAAGGAAAAAAAGAAAAGATAATTCCTTATTTAAGTAAAATAGATAAGGAAGATAGAGATATGAAAATGCCCACCCACTCCCACTATCCCTACACTTATAATCTTATTACTCCACCTACTCCGTTACACCAACCAACCACAACCCATCCAGTGCCCTTCCTGCTTATCCACTCCCAATCCACTTCCCTCCTTCACATACTTCCCACTGTGATTCCTATTCTCTACTCTACCATCCACTCCCTACCTATACTATTCTCTACTTAATCAACATATATCTCATTTTCTGCATGACAGCCCTAGCTACAACTAACTCACCCTGTCTCCAACTCCTTTTTACTTTATGCCTTCTCCTTTCTATTCCAGCCTTCCTAGCTTTCTACTTTAATCACTCTTCACGCTACTTAAACTTCTCCTCTTCTCCTTTCTACCCCATACTTCCTAGCTTTCTACTTTAATCAGTCTTTACTGTACTTACCTTCTCCTCATATTACACTACCTTCATACCCCCCTACTGCTACTCAACTGTAAGCCTCCTCCTTCTGGAATTCTTCCCACCATGTATCCATCTAGCATACTGATACTATCTTTCTTACTTTTCATCACACTTTTCTTTTCACTATTACACTTCACTGCACTCAACCCCCATTTTCTTGCCAGCCAAAAACTCAGTAACTACATCATCCTTATCTAACCAGTCTGAAAGCTACACAGACATATCCCCTAGCCCCTATCAAGTAAATCCCCTTCTCCTATACAAATTGAAAATTATCCCACTAAAAAACAACATCCATTTTATTCCGCTAAATATTACTACCACCTTCTTTCAAATGTACTTTACCAAACTTATCGGAAACCAGCAGCTATTATATTACACATTCAGGCTTACTACCGTACCCTTATGTGGGGACATTCACCCAAGCCAGGGTCCACGTCATCCAATACATCCCCACTACGTTACACCAACAATTTCTGCAAATCCTTATATATGGTTACTCTAAACTTCCAAAGCATTCATAAACAATTTCTGATTTTCACACATGTCTTGCCCATAATCAACCAGATATCATTGCTGCTATCAAGACCTGGCTAAAACATTATATTAAGGACTCCAAATTTCTCCCTGAAGGCTTTGAAACAATAAAATCTGATACGCCCTGTAAAAAAGGAGGTGGTGTTCATAAGTTCATAGGTAAGTACTAGGCTATTGGCCCTAGGGCCTATATAAGCCTAGCCAAAAGGTACCCTGGCTTTTGCCACCCAAGAAAATTATTTTCCTGTGCCCCTGTCAAGCAGCGCCACAGAAGTGATCCCTGGGGTGAATTTCCTATCTCCCATCCAATCATCAAGATTTTTCTTGAAGAGTGCTAATGAGGAGGTTTGTTTGATATATATAGGTAGTTTGTTCCAGAGTATGGGAAGTCTCTGAGACAAGAATCTATCCTTCCAGCATGTTCTGTTTATTGTGGTGACAAGGTTTAGGTCCCTAGAGTGTGTAGTTCGGAGGGATTGGGATTTCTTTACATGGAGCATGTCCAACAGCCATGGGTTTGACATAGCTTTGTATGTTAGGCAGTGTTCGCCTTTGAGTAGGCGATATGCGACAGAGTAAAGCTGGAGTTTTTTGAGATGGTCTGCATAGAGCATCTGTTTGAGGCTGGTAATCCTCTTTGTGAGGTATTTCTGTGGCCTTTCCAGTTGTTGTAGATGTCTTGTGAGGTACATACCAAAAGGGGCGTTGTACTCTATAATGGATCTAATGAGTGACGAGTAGAGAGGAACAATGACCTCTTTTTTCCTGGATAAGAAACCTTTTCTGATGAGGTCTGCCATGTAGAAGGATTTCCTGAAGTAATTACTCCCAACTCTAGAGGGGGTGACATTAAGATATATACAGAGAGTAAGGAAACTGAATGGATAATTCTACTAAGATCAGATAAAGGATTAGGCCTCAATGATAGGGCCTCTATCAAGCCAAAATTAAGACAGCGTAGAAACATTAGATAAACCCCCTAGAAATAGGTATTCTATCTCTCTGTAAACGAATTGTCTTTTATATCACTACCATGTCATTACGTCATAGATTTAGTTACCACATGTAGTGTGGCTACTTTATTTTATAAGACATTATATTAATTTATACATACATATATATGAAATTTTATATGTTAGACATTAAGCATACTTGTCTATAGAATCTTTTTCACACTAATATCTATTTTAATTACAAATATATATGTACTAACTGATATGTTTTTTATACATATTTTTTATATATAACTTTTTTATATATGTGTTTCCTATGTATACTTTATATATGAGATTGTTTTTAAATGGTTTTATCTTTATCAGATTTGTATATTAAGCTGGGTCTTTGATGTCTGCCTGCTTCTTTAAATAATCATACCAATTAACTTACTTGATTGATTAATTGTTTAAAACCTGTGTATATATAAGATGTGGAATCTTAGAATGAATGTAAGATCTGATGAAGCTACACAGCGAAAGTGCTTATCTTATTAATTATTGATAATAAAGTACTTTGAACTTTAAGTGTTACACTTGTTTTCGCTCAGTCCTGCTATTTTGATTTACTATAACTTTGATTTATACTGCTTGCACGAGTGTTTACCAGCACAGCAGCAGCCTCCATTACTTGTTTTATACATTATATTTCTTGTTTTGCTGCTAACTGGGACAAGTGTTTTGCGTAATATGACTGACATCGAATTGGACTACATCCCAAGAGGTGAAGACCGAGGGAGTGAGGTAATGCGACCAAGAGGTGAAGACCATGGGGGTGAGGTACTGCAATGCAGATTTAAACAATACCTCAATGAAGTTACTAACGCTTCGTGCTTCTTTGAGAATGTGACTGCTACTGATGACGTGAATGAAGGTGCAGTTGACTCGGAAAGGCTGCATATACTACTAGAGGGGATTGAAAAGGATTTCATGAAGCTGAAATGCCTGCAAACACAGAGAATACATTTTCAGTTTTGCCTCGATCAAAACATTATTCCAAGAGGCTTAAGGGTTTTTACGATGCCTAGCCAGGGCAAGGATTACCCCGAATTGCTAGCGAAATGGCAGAGACTTAATATAGAGGTGAGTCGGAATTATCTTAGACTTTAATAGACTTTTTTATACCAGAAGAAAGTAAATTGATAGAAAGCATAAATGCGAAGCAACAAATGTTATATAGAGACTTTGCTGATGTTCTGGTTCAACCACTACTGGAGAACTTACTGGACTGTGTTTTAGCATTTGAAAGGAAGCTACTACAACAAAAAAGGAATAAATCTAAAAGAGACATTAATGATTTTAGACAAAGCCATGTCTTTACTTAGCCCAGACCAGGGCATGGACAGAATGAATGTAATGCAATGGTGAACAATGATAATGCTATGAATAGTTCACAATATGTGAATAAAAGGAATGTAGAGAATGTTATCTTATGTGACAATATTAGTAATGAAGTTAAGAAGAATATGTGTACTTTAAATGCTCCAAACAATAATGCTGGAAATAGTAATATGTCGACTTTAAATGTTCAGAGTATACCTTCTGCTGATGAGATTACAGAATTAAATGATGATGTTTGTATAGAGAATGTAGCAATCGATGTAACTGATAAACCCCACTGTAAAGATTCAATAGATGTTATACACATCATACACCCCAGTGTGAACTTAGACACTAATTTATATCCTAATGTTCACATGGTTAAAGACAAGACACCTCATATGAATCAAGACTCTGAGGCTGTAGTGAGACCAAAGGTTAAAACCACAGAAAAATCTAGCAATAAAACAAATGCTGAATTGGTTTTTCCTCTACTGATACGTATGGACAAAGGCCCACAGAGGTCGAGGTCTATGAGTCGTGGGAGGCAGAAGAGGAAATTTTCAGGAGACATTCCATCCAACCAAACTTTAAAGAAAAGGTGGACGCACAAGAATTAGTGCACAATATATCAAGTAAGACACTAACTTATGAAGATATTCAATTGTTAAGCAAGGGTCTAAACTTTATTCCAAGAAGTCACAGTAAACTAACAGACATAGTCACTGACTTGAAAATATTTTGCAGAAATGTCATGCTAAAATTGTTATATAAAACCCAAACTAGCAATACTTCCAAAACAGAAGCATTCACATTTAAGAGACTAAGTGATTTCGTGCCAACCCATCACCCACTCGTTGAGGCATATTTGAAGTTAACTGAAGATGAGTTACATGTATACTATGCAGATAGAGTAGAGCAAAAAGATGTAAAAGGAGAGATAATTTAACTTATAAAGAAAGAGTAAGTCTAAAACAATTACAGGAAGACCCTACTATAGTTATTAGACCAGCTGACAAAGGAGGCAGCATTGTTGTTATGGATATGCAAAATTATATCGAGCAATGACAGAATTGATGCAGGACAAATTCTATGATTTAATAACAAAAGACGATGTTATAGAAACTATAAGATATGTGAAGAATACGCTAGAGGATATTTTCAAAAGTAAACTGATTGACAAGGAATTATTTGACTATCTTAATATTCTAACACCTACTATACCAGTTATTCAAGGACAGCCGAAAATACACAAGGATAATAAGAACCCACCCATGAGACCAATAGTTTCTGGACGAGGTTGGGTCACAGAACATCTATCAGTATTTGTAGAAAAACATCTGAGGGCTGTACTAAATAAAAATAAAATAGTACTAAAAGACACTAAACAATTCCTTACAGAATTTTATGATTGTATTCAAGACAAAACAATCACTAAAGACTATTTATTTGTCACATTAGACATACAGTCACTGTTCACAGTGATTCCCAATGAACTGGGCTTGAATTATACATTACAGTACCTGAAAAATCACAGTGACTATACCAATGTACTTATTGACTTAATAGTTCACTTTTTGGAATTAGTCTTAGAAAATAATGTCTTTATGTTCAAGGATAAAATCTATAGACAGAAAGATGGCGTAGCCATGGGTACATCTTGTGCCAACAGCTACGTAATATGTTTCTTGCACATTGGGAAGAACATACATTATTTCTACAAAATTTCTTTGAGAAACATGTGATATTTTACAGACATTTTGTGGATGATGTCTTTATTCTTTGGAAAGGGACACCCCAACAACTTGAATCCACATACCTAATCATGAACAATTTAATACCATGTCTTAAGTTTACCATGAAGTTTTCAGAGGATAGAATTGAGTTTCTAGACTTATATATAGAGAGGCTACATAATAATTTAATTAACACTGGAGTTCATCGTAAAACATGTTATGTTAACTCATTGCTTCTAAGATCCAGTATGCACCCTCCTTTTGTCTTTAGAAATATTGTGAAAGGACAAGCTATTAGAGCTTCCAGACTGAATCCAATGGAAGAGGGATTTCACACTGAGATAAATGATTTGAAATATAGACTATTAAACAGAGGATATAAAGTCGAGGAAATACATTCTAAGATAGGCTTAAGTGTACAATTTACGCTCCACTTCAGCTATGCCATACTTTGGATCCAACAGTGCTAGCTATAATGAGAAACAAAATATGAGTGAATCTTTCACTAAATTCTCCACCTTCTTTTCATCTGATCATATAGAGATTAAGCAGATTATAGACAAACACTGGGGTATATTACAGATAGATGAAGAAATTAAACAGATAGTAGGAGAAACACCGAGGTTTATCTTTAAGAATAAACACAACTTAAAAAAATGTTATGCCATCCTAAATTTGATAGGAAATCTATACAGAATGGATGCACAAGACGCTGTGGTCGCTGTAATTTCTGTTGTTACATAGACAGTAAGACAGAATTCTTTCATCCTGATCAACAGAAAGTTTTAATATAAGAGCTGAAGCCAACTGCATGACTTCTCATGTGATATACCTAGCTGTTTGTCAATTATGTTCATCCTTCTATGTTGGTAAAACAAATCGATCACTGAGGGATAGGATAAGGGAACATGTATATCACATAAGGAAAGGTACATTACATAATGCCCTTGCCAAGCATGTAGCATTAAATGATGACACACATAGATTTTTGTTCAAGGTACTTGAAGTAATTACTCCCAACTCTAGAGGGGGTGACATTAAGATATATACAGAGAGTAAGGAAACTGAATGGATAATTCTACTAAGATCAGATAAAGGATTAGGCCTCAATGATAGGGCCTCTATCAAGCCAAAATTAAGACAGCGTAGAAACATTAGATAAACCCCCTAGAAATAGGTATTCTATCTCTCTGTAAACAAATTGTCTTTTATATCACTACCATGTCATTACGTCATAGATTTAGTTACCACATGTAGTGTGGTTACTTTATTTTATAAGACATTATATTAATTTATACATACATATATATGAAATTTTATATGTTAGACATTAAGCATACTTGTCTATAGAATCTTTTTCACACTAATATCTATTTTAATTACAAATATATATGTACTAACTGATATGTTTTTATACATATTTTTTATATATAACTTTTATATATGTGTTTCCTATGTATACTTTATATATGAGATTGTTTTTAAATGGTTTTATCTTTATCAGATTTGTATATTAAGCTGGGTCTTTGATGTCTGCCTGCTTCTTTAAATAATCATACCAATTAACTTACTTGATTGATTAATTGTTTAAAACCTGTGTATATATAAGATGTGGAATCTTAGAATGAATGTAAGATCTGATGAAGCTACACAGCGAAAGCGCTTATCTTATTAATTATTGATAATAAAGTACTTTGAACTTTAAGTGTTACACTTGTTTTCGCTCAGTCCTGCTATTTTGATTTACTATAATTAATCTTATTGTTCATGTAGCATCATTGAATTTATATAAAGTGATGAGATGTTTAAAGAAAGGGATAAAGGATTGATAGCGGTAATAATGAAAGAAAAGTACAAAGAAGTATGGGACAAGCGGAATAATTTAAAAAGAAGGAAAGGATATTTAAGTGCGGAAATGAAAGAAAAAATAGAAGGGAATGTAATGTGAATATAATGAATAAATATTATTGTATATACCTGTGGAAGCATTTAGAGAAAAGAAAAATAAAAGCCATAAAGGCAAGAATAAAAAGGTGTGAAAAATATTCTGAATGTATAGATTTTCTGTGGTGATTAACAATAAGAAAATTACTAGTAAAGGCAAATATACCATATAAAAATAGAAGGAATAATTTGTAATTATTGTAGTGAGGAAGAAACCACTGAACATGTGGAAGAACAATTCATGGATATATAGTAGAGAAACACAGATACTTTTTTTTTTTTTGCTTTTGGAAGGATGTGAAATAAAAAAAAATGAAGGTACCTTTAGATACAAGTTTTTCTGACCATAAAGATATCTGAATAGAATTTAGCGAAAAAGTTAGTAATGATAAGATAGGAAAAGGTCTAAAAAGAATTAATGAAGTGCAGTGGGTAGGTGAAGGTGAAAAAAGAAAGTTAGAATTATGGGAAGATCATGTAAGTATGCAACAGTTCTATAAAAACTGATCTGAATGGTGAATTTCTTTTCAAAAGAAATATAAAAATGTTATCAAGGATGGCAAGTTAAAAGCAGAAAGGAAATGAAAAAGAGTTATAGTAAGTTAAGTTAGCTGAAAAACTTCTTAAAAATTTAGAAAGGAATGAAAATGAATATTTTAAGAAAGAACAAGAGTTATATGCATTGAATCGAGGAAAAATAAAAAAAAATCTGTTGTATAAACAAATATATTTGCTAAAAGGTAAAAAAGAAAAGATAAGTCCTTATTTAAGTAAAATAGATAAGGAAGATAGAGATATGAAAATGCCCACCCACTCCCACTATCCCTACACTTATAATCTTATTACTCCACCTACTCCGTTACACCAACCAACCACAACCCATCCAGTGCCCTTCCTGCTTATCCACACCCAATCCACTTCCCTCCTTCACATACTTCCCACTGTGATTCCTATTCTCTACTCTACCATCCACTCCCTACCTATACTATTCTCTACTTAATCAACATATATCTAATTTTCTGCATGACAGCCCTAGCTACAACTAACTCACCCTGTCTCTAACTCCTTTTTACTTTATGCCTTCTCCTTTCTACTCCAGCCTTCCTAGCTTTCTACTTTAATCACTCTTCACGCTACTTAAACTTTTCCTCTTCTCCTTTCTACCCCATACTTCCTAGCTTTCTACTTTAATCAGTCTTTACTGTACTTACCTTCTCCTCATATTACACTACCTTCATAACCCCCTACTGCTACTCAACTGTAAGCCTCCTCCTTCTGGAGTTCTTCCCACCATGTATCCATCTAGCATACTGATACTATCTTTCTTACTTTTCATCACACTTTTCTTTTCACTATTACACCTCACTGCACTCAACCCCCATTTTCTTGCCAGCCAAAAACTTAGTAACTACATCATCCTTATCTAACCAGTCTGAAAGCTACACAGACATATCCCCTAGCCCCTATCAAGTAAATCCCCTTCTCCTATACAAATTGAAAATTATCCCACTAAAAAACAACATCCATTTTATTCCGCTAAATATTACTACCACCTTCTTTCAAATGTACTTTACCAAACTTATCGGAAACCAACAGCTATTATATTACACATTCAGGCTTACTACCTTACCCTTATGTGGAGACATTCACCCCAAGCCAGGGTCCACATCATCCAATACATCCCCACTACGTTACACCAACAATTTCTGCAAATCCTCATATATGGTTACTCTAAACTTCCAAAGCATTCATAAACAATTTCTGATTTTCACACATGTCTTGCCCATAATCAACCAGATATCATTGCTGCTACCAAGACCTGGCTAAAACCTTATATTAAGGACTCCAAATTTCTCCCTGAAGGCTTTGAAACAATAAGATCTGATATGCCCTGTAAAAAAGGAGGTGGTGTTCATAGGTTCATAGGTAAGTACTAGGCTATTGGCCCTAGGGCCTATATAAGCCTAGCCAAAAGGTACCCTGGCTTTTGCCACCCAAGAAAATTATTTTCCTGTGCCCCTGTCAAGCAGCGCCACAGAAGTGATCCCTGGGGTGAATTTCCTATCTCCCATCCAATCATCAAGATTTTTCTTGAAGAGTGCTAATGAGGAGGTTTGTTTGATATATATAGGTAGTTTGTTCCAGAGTATGGGAAGTCTCTGAAACAAGAATCTATCCTTCCAGCATGTTCTATTTATTGTGGTGACAAGGTTTAGGTCCCTAGAGTGTGTAGTTCGGAGGGATTGGGATTTCTTTACATGGAGCATGTCCAACAGCCATGGGTTTGACATAGCTTTGTATGTTAGGCAGTGTTCGCCTTTGAGTAGGCGATATGCGACAGAGTAAAGCTGGAGTTTTTTGAGATGGTCTGCATAGAGCATCTGTTTGAGGCTGGTAATCCTCTTTGTGAGGTATTTCTGTGGCCTTTCCAGTTGTTGTAGATGTCTTGTGAGGTACATACCAAAAGGGGCGTTGTACTCTATAATGGATCTAATGAGTGACGAGTAGAGGGGAACAATGACCTCTTTTTTCCTGGATGAGAAACCTTTTCTGATGAGGTCTGCCATGTAGAAGGATTTCCTGACTACTGTGGCGATGTGATTATCAAAGAAGAGACTACTGTCCACCTGTGTCCCAAGGTCTCTTATCACACTTTTGGTGTTAAGTAGACTACCGCCTATGTGGTAGTTCAAGGGTACAGAGTTTTTACCAAAAGGGATGACAATGCACTTTTTGGCATTGAGCTTGATGCCATGGCTTTG
This sequence comes from Protopterus annectens, assembly GCF_019279795.1. Lineage (NCBI taxonomy): Eukaryota > Metazoa > Chordata > Ceratodontiformes > Protopteridae > Protopterus > Protopterus annectens. The sequence goes on along the minus strand of NC_056728.1, from coordinate 145,035,326 downwards.
ATACCAGGCATCTGTCTCAGTGAGGCCCTTTTGTAGGATATCCACATCGTTAGGAGATTTGATTATGGCTCCTAGTTTGCAGTCATCTGTGAACTTTGTTAGCCAAAGGCTTTCTGTGTTAGCCTGTACTTCAGAGAAGTAGATAGCAAACAGGAGAGGACCTAGGACTGAACCCTGTGGTACTCCACTTGTCACTGGTCTGAAGTTGGATATAAAGTCTGCTACTTTCACAGTGTGAGTTTGGTCAGTGAGCCAGTTGGCAACCCATCTTGTGACATAGGGATTTATATCTCGTTTAGTGAGTTTGTCTATAATTACAGAGTGGGGGATGGTGTCAAAAGCCTTGGCGAGATCAAGATAGGCTGTGTGTACCACCTTACCCTCATCTGCAGCTTTGGTGACCGCTTCAAAGAAGTCTATCAGGTTTAGGAGATATGATCTGCCTTTTACAAACCAGAACTGGGTAGGGTCCAGAGTTTGGAGATTACCAATGTCATTGTTTATAAGTTCCATGATGATATGCTCCATAGCCTTGCAGACCAGGCTCGTCAGGCTAATGGGGTGGTAGTTCCCGGGGTCCATGGTGGCTCCCCCTTTGTGGATTGGGATAACAGTTGCTGTGCACCATTCAATGGGCACAAGGCCTGAGGTGAGGCTATGATTGAACATGGTACTTAGGTGGGGTGCCAGTTCGTTCTGTAGATCATGTAGAACGTGGCCTGGGACCTGTCAGATCCCATGGATGCTGTGTTCTTGGCTTTGGAGAGTGTGTTTTTTACCTGTGCAGCCATGATTACAGGTACTTTGCATTCTTCCGGTATAGAGATGGGCCATTTAGGGGATGAGAGAGGGGTAAATTTAGCACTGAACCTATCTGCCAGGATGATGGCAATATCAGTTGGGTCTGTATATTTAGTGCCATTGTGCTGTAACTCAGAGCAGATCTGAGTGTTGCCATTGAGATTCTTGACATCGCTATAGAATGCTTAGTGGTTGTCTTTAGAATCAGTGGTGATTTTGTTTTCGTAACTAGCTTTGGAGGATTTTATGAGGGATCTCAGCTTCTTACTGAGGCTGACCACGGAGTTCCTCCAATCATGGGATTTTATTCTTTTTTGCAACAGTTTCTTCTGTTGTAGAGTTTGTTTATAGCAGGAGACCACCAGATTGGCTTCCGTTTTTAGGAGGATAGCATCATGGTTCTGTTAGGGATTGCACGATCCATGCACTCATGTAAGTGCTTATAAAGTGCAATTGTATAGGATTCAGCACTCGTATCTCTATTGACCATGAGCATGGGTGTTGTGAAGTTTGCCACTTCTGTCTTAAGAAGCGTGAAGTTGGCTTTAGAGAAATTTTTTACGGTGGTTTCCCTAATGGGGGGGTGGGGCTGGGATGTGGATGTCTAGGGTGATTTGCTTATGGTCGGATCTGACCAACGAGGAATTGACCTCTGGTGTGGAACACCAGTCACCCATGTTGGTAATGACCAGGTCTAGGATATTGCTGCCCCTGGTGGGGGGTGGATAAGTTGATACAAGACACTGGAATTTTTGAATTCCAGAAAACGTTGAGCACAAGAGTTGGTACATGAGTAGTTTTCCCAGTTAATGGTGGGGTAGTTGAAATCGCCCATTATTAGGGTGTTAGGTTGTACCCTAATATTTTCCAGTGTATCAAGAAATGAGGAGTGGGAATCCTGGGACATGGTGGGGGATCTGTAGCAAGCTACAATTTGCATTGCGGTCTTGCCCAGAGTTAGTTGCACTTGGATAATCTCAGATGCATTATGCTGAGCAACTAGCCTGGAGGTGTGGATATCCTTAATGAATATGGACACGCCTCCGCCTTTATTGCTTCGGTCCAAGTTAGGTGGCCGAAAGGTGTGGTATGAATTCTAGCCTGGTAATGCAGGGGTGCTCTCTGCAGCCTTGAACCAGATCTCTGTCACTGCACAGATGTCGATGTTCTCCATTTTAAGGAGTGCCTCGAGTGAGTGCATTTTGAGGTTTAGACTTCTAGCATTGAGTAGCATTACCCTCAGATTTTGCTTGCTTGTACCTGTTATGGTGGTGAATTTGTCATTTGAATCTTGCCTAAAAAAGGCACTATAGGGGTGGCAAGAGCCTTAGCCAGTATCTGGAATCCCAAGGGCAACAGGTGGAAGCCGTCTCTGGCAAAGCATCATGGTTTGTTGATCATGTCATCCCAGGCAGACAGATACTGAATCCCCTTAGAATGACACCAGAAGCTTAGCCAGTTGTTGAAGTCAATCATTTTGTCCTTGTACTGTGGTATCATTCTGGGTGATGGCAGGATGCTACTCAGGGCTAGGGTCATACCTGCCTGGGCTACAAGATCAGAAAGCTCCTCCATGTCTCTTTTCATGCAGTCCAGGGAGGTACGTCTCAGGTCATTCACACCAACACCAAAGCCTACAATATAGTTATTTACGCAAATATTACTCCACAGTTTTCTAATGCCAAAATTTGTATTTCTTTCCTAAAAATGAATAACTATAACTATATGTGTATCATAGTTCTTTACATACCCTTAATGGAGGAGATCCTTGCCTGGATTTCCAGTAATATTAAAACTGAAACTATCATTCTGGGTGATGTAAATATCAATTGGCTAGACCTCTGCTCTAACTTTCCATCTTCAAACATTAATCTATTTAATTTTACTCAGCTAATCACTTCTCCAACTAGACCTAATATGAGCAATGACAGTGGGTCCATTTTAGACTGGATTCTGTTCACTGACCCTAATAAAATATACACTCCCAAACACCCTCAGTGATCACCTTTCTGCTCAAAATCAACATTAGCATAAACAAATAAGGAACCTCACTTACTTTAATCCACTGATCTTCATTGATGCACTAAAAAAGATTAACTGATGCATGCTAAAAACCCTCCCTCTGGATGAGGCAGTTGACTACTTCAACACAATATTTCTAGATACACTAAATAGCCTTGTGCCCCTTTATCTAAAGAGGATCAAAACAAACCATACCCCTTGGCTGACTAAGCCTACTAAGGAACTTATGCAAGCCAGGGACAAAATATGGAAGTAATGGCTAAGAAATAAAAACTCTCCAGCCCTGTTAAAATGTAAACAACTTTGCAACCAGGTAAAAAGACTAGTCAATATAGACAAAAAAGAACATTATCAAAAACTTTAGACCAACCATAAGCGTAACCCTAAAAAGATCAGCAATTCCATTACATCACTGCTAAATCCAGGCACAAAGAGCAACTCATGTCCCCAACCTGACAAAAGATCTCAAGAAATAGCCACTCTCTTTAATTCTCACTTCATCAACACTATAGCACACATCACTGCTAATTTTCTCCAAGCACATTGCTGCACAAACCTTATGACATCATCAAAACTATCCTCTTACTGCCCTTCCATTTCACCTTCCCATTGCACTCACAAGACCATTACCCACTCTCCACCCATTTTTACTCATAATCCCATTCTAACCATTACAATAAAAAAAACTACTTCTCAAGCTCAAACCTTACTCTAGCACTCCTGACAATCTACCCACAGAATATCTAAAACTAGCAGCCAATGCTATTGCCTACCCTATATGTATACTTTTTAATAGATCCATCCTAGAATGTTACATCCTTAAAATCTGGGGAAAAAAATTATTCTTCCTCTTCATAAAGGTGGCAACAGTACTGATATATCAAACTTCCAACATATCGCCATTCTCTCTCCTATCTCAAAGATCTTAGAAAAATGTATGCAAAGTCGATTTCTAAACTTTCTACTTCACAAACAAATTCTAACCCCTACACAACATGGCTTTAGACCAGGCCATAATACTACAACTGCCCTCATATCTTTTATGGACACAGTTAATAGAGCTCGAGACGCTGGTAAAATTGTCTCCTCCCTATTTCTAGACCTTTCAAAAGCATCTGATACTGTTTCTCACATGCTACTTCTAACCCAACTCTCTGAGATTGGCCTTTCCCCCTCTCACTCAACTGGTTCTCAAGTTACTTAGGAGACAGACAACAGGCTGTTAAATGGCAACACTCTTCATATTTAACACCTCTAGTGAGGTCCCCCAAGGCTCTAAATTAGGACCACTCTTTTTCAGCATTTTCATTAATAGTTTTCATTTTTCACTCTGTCCGGGATCTCATATTCACTATGCAGACAACTCGAGAATTATATGCTCTGCTGATTAACCCAAACAAAACCAAGCTCATACTGTTCAACCCCAAGATGACAACTCTCTTAAACAAAGCTCAGTTCACGTTACATTCTCAAAGTAACACAACTATTGAGGTTACCCACTCAAAACTAATAAGAATAATTATAGATGAACACTTGAAATATGGCTTGCACATACAACACAGCATCAGCAAAACTCACCAAAAGTTAGGAATCTTCTATAGTTGTAAACACTTCCTTATCCCCTCCACAAAATAATCCTTTGCTTCCACTTACCTACTACCCTCTCTCATTTGTGGTGTCCATCTACTTACTAACCTCCAATCCTCCCTAAAAGCTAACCTTGAGACATGTTTTAACAAAATTGCCAAGTTTGCTACAACTGCCAAACACTTTACCCATCACTGTATCACTCTACACTCTCTGAACTGGCTAGAACTACCACACTACCCCTCCTACCTGCAACTTACAACAGCACACAAAATAATCTTTAAACCATCAGACTGTCCTACTCTTAGTTTAATATTTAGTTACTACCATCCAAAGAAGCCTCTCAGATCTGAGAATTATCACCTTTTGTAGGTACACAAACCAAACCTACCGGCCGGCCAGCTTCTTTACTCTTTCTGTAGCCAATAATTGGAATGCCTCACCATTAACTATTAGGAATACTCAGAATCTTGCCTCTTTCAAAACTTCTGTCTATGAGACTACCTATCGTCTATCTGGAACTGCATGTGCACCACGTCTCCACCTTTGTTAACCTAACTGCTTTTGCTTAATGATGACATTGATGTTTTCATATCTACTATCTAATAATGCCAGGTGAAAACTTTACTATTCCAGTGCCAGAAAGATTTATGTAATGTTAACCTTTTTAAATTAGTTCTTCTCTGTCAGTTTTTGTTTTACCATTAATTCAACTAATTGTTAATTATTTTGCCTTTGTTGTACATAGTATTGAAATGTATTCACATTGTATATACAGTGGATATAAAAAGTTTACACACCCCTGTTAAAATGCCAGATTTTTGTGATGTAAAAAAATGAGACCACAATAAATCATTTCAAAACTTTTTCCACCATTATTGTGAACTATAACCTGTACAATTCAATTGAAAAACAAATCTGTTAGGGGAAAAAATATAAAAAAAATAAAAATGTACAATAAGCTGATTGCATAAGTGTGCACACCCTTAAACTAATACTTTGTTGAAGCACCTTTTGATTTAATTATAGCATTCAGTCTTCTTGGGTAGGTGTCTATCAGCATGGCACATCTTGATTTGGCAATATTCGGTCACAATTCCTTGCAAAAGTGCTCCAAATCCATCAGATAGCGAGGGCATCTCTTCTGTACAGCCCTCTTCAGGTCACCCCACAGATTTTCTATTGGATATAAATCTGGGCTCTGGCTGGGCCATTCCAAAACTTTAATTTTCTTTTGGTGAAGCCATTCTTTTGCTGATTTGGATGTATGCTTGAGGTCATTGTCATGCTGAAAGGTGAAATTCCTCTTCATCTTCAGCTTTCTAGCAGAAGCCTGAAGGTTTTGGGCCAAAAGTGATTGGTATTTGGAGCTGTTCATAATTCCCTCCACCTTGACTAAAGCGGCAGTTCCAGCTGAAGAAAAGCAACCCCAAAGCATGATATTGCCACCACCATGCTTCATCGTGGGGATGGTGTTCTTTTGGGGATGCAAAGTGTTGTTTTTGCACCAAACGTTCCTTTTTGAAATTGTGGACAAAATGTTCAACCTTGGTCTCATCAGAATGTAACACATTTTCTCACATGCTTTTGGGAGACTTGATGTATTGTTTTCCAAATTTTAGCTGGGTCTGGATGGTTTTCTGTGTAAGAAAATACTTCCATTTTGTAACCCTACCCCACAGCCCAAACATGGAGAATAGGGGAGATTGTTATCACATGTAGTACACAACCAGTACTTGTCAGAAATTCCTGCAGCTCCTTCAGTGTTGCTGCAGGTCTCTTGGCAGCCTCCCTGACCAGTTTTCATCTTGTCTTTTCATCAATTTTAGAGGGACGTCCAGTTCTTTGCAACGTCACTAACTTTAACCCAAACCCTAACTCTAAGGCCCGTAACTATCACACACTCACCTTGCCTGCTCTCTAACCCTAAGGTCCATAACTATCGCACACTCACATTACCCGCTCCCTAACCCTAAGGTCCGTAAATATCTCACACTCACCTTACCCACTCCCTAACCCTAAGGTCCCTAACTATCGCACACTCACCTTACCCGCACCCTAATCTAAGTCCCTCATTATCGCACACTAACCTTACCCGCACCCTAACCCTAAGTTCCTCACTATCACGCACTAACCTTACCCACACCCTAACCCTAAGTCCATCGCTATCGCACACTTACCGGGCCGCACTCACAAGTTAACGTCAGTGTTTTTGCTGTCGAGATTACGACTTGTCGGTCATCTGCATCGTAGTTCTTCTGGTGTCTGTGTTTTGAGTGTCGATCTTCTGAGCTGTCGGTGTAACGTAGGGAACCCATTGATATACCTATAATGTTGGCATATGCAGATTACAGCATTCTAGTTACTAAGCATTTGAATGGAATGGAAGACGTTATAAGCAAGTTCAATTTGTGTTTAGATAAAACTGGCATGTATTTGAACACAGAAAAAAGTAAAGGTATGGGGGATGAAGGTAAGATTAAAGGTACTGAATTCAGCTCTCAAGAAATAAAGTTATTAAGTATTACATTTGGAAAACAAGATGTATTACTACAATAGGAAAATTATTTATTTAACGTGTTAACTGGTAAAGTCAGACTTGGAATGGAGCCAATTTTCAGGGGAGGCCCAGGGAGAAACATTCCAGATGCATGTCTTTGTAACATGGGAGGAAACCAGAGCACCCGGAGGAAACCCACATGAACGTAGGGTGGACATGCAGACTCTACACAGAATGCACCCTAGCTGAGAATCGAACCGGAGAACCTCTTGCTGTGAAGCAACAATGCTACCGCCACACCACTGTGCCGTCCAATGTTATGAATGAAAATGTTATGAAAATATGAAAAAATGTGTTCTTTTTTGAGGTCTTTTAAACTGTCTTTCAACAAAAAAGTTTATTTGCTTAACTGTTGTATTAGGAAATATTTCATATTTAGTTAGTGTGTTTACTATGCTGTTGTCAGTTGAAAAATATATTATTAATACTATCTTCTCCTTTATATGGGTATCTCATCTTAATCCTGTAAAGAGAGGTGTGCTATATGTAGCAAAAGAGGAGTGTGGTTTAGGGCTTATAAATCCAGTGGTATTTGCAGTTTTGTTACATCTATATAAAACACTTAAATGATTAAAGGAAAAAAAAGTCTATTATTGGAAAGCAAATGTAAAAAATATAGGATACGATGAAAAGTTGTAAAAGAGTATATGAATGAAGAAATGAAAGCATATCAAGAGAAAATTGCAAGGTGGAAAATAAGTAAAGATTTAGAAGATGAAAGAAAAAAGTGGTACAAAAAAGTAATGGTGAAATATTTTTATGTATAACCATGGAATGAACTGGAGGAAGTGAAAATCAGAGCTATAAAAGCAAGACAAGATAGATTTAAAAAGAGAGTAGAATGGAATGATTTTTTAGGAAGACTGGTCATAAGGAAATTACCAGTCAAAACTACTCAGCAAGTCTTTTTGAGATGTAAAAGAATTGATACATTATGGACTAAGTTAGATGAGAATCATTATATAGACAAAATTAAGGGATACAAAAATATTAATATGGATATGATCAAATATGTTTTTTATAAAGATAAAGTGTTTATTGAAAAGGTTGATAAAAATATTTAATGCTATATGGATAATTTGGAACCAAAAAGTGTAAGAAATTATGTATAACTCTAAATGTAATTTATCAGAAATTTAAAAAAATAAGATTTTGATTGTGGAAATTAGAGTGGAGGTCCAATATAAATGTATTTTGAATGTAAAAATAGTGAATACGAGGTCAATGTAAATAGTTTGTGTATAATATTGTAAATAATGTAAATATTATTTTTTTTGTTCAGTTTATATTGTAAATATTTAAGCCTTATTGAATAAAAGACCCCTATTCTTTTCGATAGGTGCTGTGGGATCTTTTATTTTCACCTGAACTACCACCAGCTCAAGCACATGGAGCCTGGGTTTAATGCCTCATCTGAAGGATGACACACTCAGGAGTGCAGCACCCCCGTTATACTGCACTATGATGTCAGCAATTGATCTTCCAAGTGTAGGAATAAAACCCACAGGATTCTGCAACAAAGGGAAGTGGGCTACCTGTTGCATCACTGACACTGATAAATCAGTCATGCTTCAAAGTACTTTAGCCATTTCTTGATTGTTTCAATAGCTTGATAGTAATGCAGCCAGGACTGTGACTCAGAGGATATACTTTTGACGCTTACTTGAAGCATGCACCGCTTACATGCTATGTTCCTGGACCTCAACCAGTACATTTGACACTTAAAGCTTCCAACAGATTGGGCAGTTTTTCAGTGCAGCTTACCTGAAGAGCATTAAAAATGTTTTTTACCACCTTGGAGTACGGGTTTTCTCTTTGGAGTTGAGATAGATAGATAGATAGATAGATAGATAGATAGATAGATAGATAGATAGATATGTGCATGTATATAGGTATATACAATGATAAAACATCTTTTTAACAATTAGGCCCTTTGATATAAATTCTACAGACTCCACACAAACACAGCTCCATCAATTAAAGTAAAATTTTATTCTCAGTCTCCACTGTAGCGGAGTAGCAACAAAAAAGAATTGCTTGCGCCTCCACTGTAAGTGAGCGGCAGCAAAAAAGAACTGCCTGTGATATAAATGATTGCTTTTTGCTGCTGTACATTTTATTTTAAAGTCTTGCAAGTCCCCCTGCATCCATACAACTTTACACATACTAACTCTGACATCAAATAATAGTGGAGAAAAAGTGATACTTCCTAATCCTCAACAGAATGCAATTGCATTCCTTTTCTGCTGTGTTCTGCCCTAAACCTACCATTTAGCTAAAAGACTGGGGACCAATACAATGGTGATTAAAAAGTAGTTCACAATCAGGGAAGAGCCACATGCAGCAAAAACCTAAATTGCATTCATTAGAATGTCTCTAAATGGAACACAGAGCAGGTGGAGATATCCATGCTAGTGGTCCTACAAACCCATACAGTGCTGTTGCTGAAGCACCTATAAACATACACACATGTGGGCACACACACACACACACGCGCACATGCGCACACACACACACACACACACACACACACACACACACACACACACACACACACACACACACACACACACACACACACATACACACACACAAACACACACACACGCACTGACACCAAGACAGCCCCAAGCTTGCTCGAACACCTACACACGCACCCGCACACACACACACACACACACACACACACACACACACACACACAGACACACTCAAACACACACACACACAAGCACATACATTTGAACTGACACCAAGATAGCCCCAAGCTTGCTGTCACATACACACAGACACACACACAAACTGGCACTTGCACACAAGCTGTCAGACAGTCGCACACACACACACACACACACACACACACACACACACACACACACACACACACATACACAAACATGATATTCAATGGCTTTGCAGCATTTACCTGCTAGGGCACTAACAACCCCACTCCTGAAACAGGCATCAGTGGATGCATACATTAGATGATAGTGAACATTTTTATCTCATGAATATCTAAATACTGAGATAAGATTTATTATTGAATGACCCTACTTCAGTATTCTGATTTAGGAGAAAAGCTGCAAGGAGATGCACAGGGCTAAATTGCATTAACTGTGCAGCCAAGACTACTGCATTTGAATGTGGCTTTCTATAATGAGATTACTGTACGCTACATGCTGGAACCTTCTACCATCTTCTTGATGAGTGGATGGGAAATAGGAAATACACCCCGGGGATTACTTCTGTGTCTCTGCTCAACAGTGGCACAGGAAAATAACTTTCTTGGGTGGCATAAGCCAGGGAACCTTGTTGGCTAGCCTTACGTAGGACCTTGGGCCGATAGCCTAGTACCTACCTATGAACCTATGAACCACTCTAGTTTTTAAAGTGCTCCCTCATAAAGCTCCAATCAGTTGTGCTACAAACGATATTATGCAGTGTGTTCTAGGTGTATAAATCATGTCCAGTGAGTGCCCTTTACCAAAAGAACTTTAATTAAATGATCTGATTTCTTATACATACAAAAGATGCACACGCACACACACACACACATATATATATATATATATATATATATATATATATATATATTTTTTTTTTTTTTGCTAAGCGAGACAAACTCTATATTGAATAACATAGCATAGTTCAAAAAGTATTCAGACATGCAGGAAGAAAGTCTTTAATTCTGTAGGTACAGTTTTAGTTAATAATATGTTTTAGAAAAGTGAAAGGTTCAGCCACCTGATATATTACATCTGTACTCCTATAAAGTGTGCGACTTGAGATGTAAGAGGATATCTTTGTAAATCATTAAAATGAAGAAGCAATGTTAATTTTTATAATTATCCTTCCCAAGATGAATGGATGTTAATAAAATGTTGGTCAAAGTTGCTGGTTGTTACTATTGTGTTACCAAATAATTCACAAAATAAATAGTTTCTAAAAGCATAAGAGTTGTATTTTAAGGATTTGTCTGTGTTCTTTATTTTCCCAGGTTTGCATATAAAAGGCATTTATGACTTATAATTTCTCAGCAGTATGACCATTTGTGCCATAGTATAGGAAAAATAAATATTTTTCTACACGCATTTGAGTGACATTGTTACGCTTCAAACAAAAATGTGCAAATATTCAATGCACTGCCATTAGAAATGCAACAATGAACATATTTTCTAACTTCTTACACTGTCAAGGTGCCTCAGACCTCATACTACCTGGGGAACATGTGAAAGATGCGTGAAGGCAACCAAATGCAACATGCCACTAAATCCTAGGATATTTATTCTGAGAGACACTTCACATGTATTCTACAAAGAAAACATCTGTCAGTAAACATATGTAGCCTATTGCCTCCAGCAAGATTCAAGAGCAGACTTAATACCATAGTTCAGAACAAAATAAGAATACAAGACAATCTGGAATCTGTCATTATCCGTTTTAAATGCACATCTAATATAATAGTATATAAATGTTTTAAATATGTTTCTGTACTCATTAAGAATGGTATAAGTACATTCAGTTTCTCAAATATATGCAAGATAGATATATGCAAGATATGACAGCAGAAAAGGAGGTAGAAAATGAAAAAATACAAGTCATGCAGATATTTACGTTTTGTGTGTGTGTGTGTGCAAATATATTTATGTAATATTACATATATATTACATGTATTACACAAATATATATATATGTGTGTGTGTGTGTGTGTGTGTGTGTGTGTGTGTGCAAATATATTTATGTAATATTACATATATATTACATGTATTACACAAATATATATATGTCTGTGTGTGTGTGTGTGTGTGTGTGTGTGTGTGTGTGTGTGTGTGTAAATATATTTATGTAATATTACATATATATTACATGTATTACACAAATATATATATGTGTGTGTGTGTGTGTGTGTGTGTGTGTGTGTGTGTGTGTGTGTGTGTGTGTGTGTGTATGTCAACTGATTGAACTATGCAAGGTTCAAACATTTAGACATACCAAAAAAAAGAGATTGAATCACAATGATTCAAAAACACAACAGTCTGAATCACAAAAACTTGAAAAACAAAACAAGGACAAAAAAATTATGTTTTGCAGGGGGATAAGACCCACCCCTGACCCCCACACCTTCTGCTAATTATAGATATCAACTCTAAGATCGTACTACAGTAGAAAAAGGGCAAATTCCCAGTCCCCACTCTTACTGAGATCTCAGACTTCCAAATACTGGCAATGTTCAAAAAGTTGATTTTGAAAGTCTTTATCTAACAATTCAAGTGTTGGAACACCTAAATTACACCCATTTATAAAGGAGAGGGATAGTCAACTGCAGTATGATCAGTCCAGCTGCTGAAGTCGTTCTGTGCTCCCAGATGTTTTTCTATTGGGATATGCTTGATTTGTAATGGATACACTATTATGTTATTGTTGTTAACTATTATTTTGTTGTTGTTATTTTTATTATTGCTATTATTATTATTATTCCAGTCAGCATGCACATTTTTTAATAATTAAGACCTTTTTATTGTATAATATTCTTTATATACTGCGGTGGTGGTGCTGCGGTAGTGTTGTCACCTCACAGTAAGACGTTGTCCTGTTCGATTCTCAGCTAGAGCATCTTCTGTGTGGAGACATGCATGAATGGGTGTACCTTAGTTGAAGGTTGTGCGTCAGGGCTGGCAACTCGGCATGTAAAAATCTACTGCCAATCATTAGCGGACCAGAGTTCTGCTGTGGTGACCCCTAACCGGAAAAGCCAAAAGACACAAACAAACAAATTGTATAACATTCTTTATAAGTATATATATCTTGACCCACTGGCCAAGTCATAACTGCAAATGGCCCTTCGACTAGTTCACTTATTTAACTATCAAATAAATAAAACATATTTCACAGCTTGAAGATCTTAACAACATTAGCAGGGAAAAATAAAATAATTCATTAAAAGTTCTCTGTAGAAATGCTTGCGTCTGATCATGATTTTCTTTCCTCGATTTACTGTTTAGAAAGCATTAATGTTCCACTGAAAATGTAGTGGGAAATATAAGAAGTTAGGTAAAAGTAAAAGAATAAGAAATATTTATTGAGTACCTGAAGTAGAAACACAATATTACTAATTCATTAGCTATAATGTATTTTGAGAAAAGGAAGCATATCTGAGATATGGGATTAAAAAAATAAATTCCTACTGCCATACCATGTTTGAGATAAACTTCAGACAGAAATCATCAGAGATCTCCAGAGTTTTGAAAAATTTATTTCAATTTGCTCCTTATTAGAGAGAACATTCGAACAAATTATAGCCTCTCTGATACTTTGTCATCATTCACTCTGCCATCATTTAACCCACGAATGATATCATAATGAGTAGGAGGTATAACACAAATATTTAAATTGCTGTATCGCACACACACTATAGCATGATTTGAGCCCAGTAGTAACCACATGCACTCCATCTGGCACAGCTCAAAGATGCTAAACATGATTAATCTTGTCAGTAGTAGTATAACTTAGTGGTTTACATGCTGTGATTCAAAACTGGGGAGGAGGGTTTGAATCCAATTAGCTGCCAAGTGCGAACTATGTCACTCCAAACAAGTCATGCATGTTCCTTGTGCTACTGGATCTCCCATACAAAGGTAATCCCTAGTGTAATACAATTACTCAAATAGTCTTGAAACACTGTCAGGGTACACTGGAACTAAGCCTTGATCCAGAGAATACTTCCACATCAAAAAGAGTGGGATAAATATTACTAGAACTGCTTGTTATAATGTGTCAAATTAATAGAATGCCACTACTTTTGTTACATGATCTTAATGAGGTATAGCATACAAGTAAATGAGTCAATAGCCATGTGTTTCTGTTTTTAATGGATATTTTAAATAACAGATTTGATATGGAACATTGTATCGTCCTTAGTCAATGTGAAAAACATTGTAAGTGAAATAACTAAAAACAGCAGACTCATAGTCATAATTCCAACTAATCAGAATTCGAAAGCTCACAAAGCCCTACAAAACATTTGTTTTTGTCACTTTACACCTGCACAGGTGGGTGTTCTTTTCCTATTCTTCTCATCTCTGTGTATATACATCTGAAGTAACACAAAGTCAGAGAAAAGGGAAAATTAACAAAAAATCACCCTTTTCTGAGTTGCACAACTTCAAAAGTTTCAATAGTATAGCACCTGAGTTGTAACAGGTTCAAATGTACTAACATGTCAACACCATGAGAAAGAGAACTTGCAAAAGCAATATTGTAAACTTTAGTATAGGAGCAGAAAATAAGCAATAATGCAGCCTTACAACAGTGACACTTGTAATATTCACTGAGGATGCACAAATTAAACAGTAGCGCTCCTTAAATAAAAGGAATAAAAACAATTAACATATGTAAAGGAATAGACAGGAATACACAGTATCACATTACATGAGTTTAGTTCAAGAGGCTAAACATGGAATAGCTAAAACTGCTAATTCAGCACACATATGGAATACATGTAAATAAAAAAGTATACCTGGAGAAACAGAATGCAAGCAGTTTGTTTAGGAATTAAGGAATGGATCACTGTTTTATGCAGTCAGAAAAGAAACAGAGCTAAACGTAAGAATGTTGCAAGTTATCTTATAAGGATATTTTTTTCAGTGTTTACCAAGTACTAAAACACATTTACACATTAACCACACGAATACGCTATTGTGCAGGGATCCTCTAAACAGTACTGTGGACAGCTACATTTTGTAAATATTAGTTATATTAATAAGAGATGGGGTGAGACATTGGAGGGGTGTTTGCTTGTCCAGTTTTGGAGTTACTGCTTTTGCTGCAGCTAACAGTAACATATGTAGACTACCTACAGAGGATAATAAAAAGAAAATCTCTCAAGTCTTCCTGATTGTTGGAAGACAGTGGCCCAATACTGAACCATTCCTGTCAGTGTCTTACAGTTAGTCTACCCCTAAAACTCTCTCTCTCATAATTACTTCCTCATTTCTGTTCTAAAATTTGTATCCATGATCTGAAGACCACTTTCCTCCCTTCCAATCTTTCCCTTTCATTTATCATTCCTAAAATATTCAAGACAAATAACATCTCTGGAGGGAGTTAGAGTTGAGGGCCTGTGTTCTGAGATTAGTACAATGCCTTTTACCCTGTAGCATCTATCAAACATTTAGGCAACCACGTGAGGCCCATGACAAGCCAGCTGTTGAAGAAAGATGCTGCTGTGCAGTACAGCCAGTCCTGCTACACTCACTCTTAACTGCCAGATTAGGTATAGAATGTCTGTATGTCCTTATATGATTGTTTTCTGACTCAACAGACATTTGTACATGGTTATAGATATTTGGATATAATATATACTGAATCATGAAGTTCTTCCCACAAAGCACTTTACTTATGACTTACAGATCTGAGAGGTCCCACTGCTTCCATATGAAGAAACCTGTTACTCCTATATGGCCAGGGCAGAAGGCAGGAGGCTGCAGCCAATGAGTCATAAGATCTAGAGAAAATGCTTTAAAACTTCCCAGATAATATGGTGTCCACCCTACATTTTCCAATTTTTTTTAACTCACTGAGAAAAAGTAACGCTTTTTCATGGAAGAGAGGTGCTCTGTAAAGAAAGTGCCATGCACTATGTAGTTTCTGGACTTTCATCTCAGTCCCACCCATCAAGTTCTACACAATGAATCACAGAGCTTTTGAAGCCTCAAAGGCTCTGTAATTTGTTGTAGTTGCTTGGTGGATGTGACGCAAATAGGTGGATCAGGTTTGCATTAGCACATGCCTTCACAAGTCAAGAATTGGAAGTCCTACTAAATAATGATAGGTTTCAGCTTTAGACTTCACATTCTTGACTTGTGAAGGTGTGTGCTAATGTAGACCTGATAGTCAAGCAGATTTTGAGAACAGCATTTAAAATCTGTCCCTGATTTTTGGTCTTTATCCTTGACCCTTTGACAGCTATTTGAATACATAAATGTGTGGTCCTTATATTTTTAAAAGAATTTGTCACCTGAGATTTGCATAGGCAAAGTAGCTATAATTGCTGAGGCTATCTGTGGAGGAAATGACTGCCTGCTGTTATTTATTAATTTTTTTTCTGGTTTTGCTAGACTAATATGATTTACATCAAACAACTTGAAATACTATTATGTTTAGCAACTGTTTGTGTGGAGTAAAGTTAAAATAAATTCCATGGTCATCATTTTTCTCAGAATCAAAAGTGCACAAAAATGGCTATAACTGCTGAGTGTTAGTTGCTGTGGATGAAAACAACTGACACTGTTATCATTTTCTCAATTTAAACAGTCACTAATCTGGGTTGCAGGACTATTGGGCATTTGTGTGATGTCAGAGGAACAACTTTACTGTGATTGCTATGTATCTGAGTGAAACAAATTTGAAGTAATTACTGTGACTGTCATTATTATTCATTTATTTATTTTTTACCCCAATCTGACATCTGAGGTGTAAGTAGTTAGTAAAGTGGCTATAATTGGTATGGAGGTTGTCTGTAGGTAAAAACAATGATCTCGCCTGGCAAAAGTAGTGTCATGCAAGGTACTATATTTGCTGAAATCAGTGTAAAACTAGTATTTCTATGGCTTTTGTGGGGGGTTCAGTACAATTACAAATAACAAGTTGGCCATTATTTATTTCACTTTCCATCACAAACATCAGAATTGCATGAGATAAGTGGATATCATTGGTAGTCTGGCAAGAGCAGGATATGCAGGAAAGCAACTGCTCCCTGGGACAGTGTTACAAAGAATAGTATTGCCATCTCACACTACTTGGCTCAGGTTGAGTTTTTAGCAGTGGCTTCATCTGTGTGGAGTCTGTATGCCCTCTCAGTCCCTGTGTGGGTTTATCCATATGCTCTGGTTTCCTATAACATCTCAAAGACATCAAAGACATATCATAGATGAATTAGCATTCCTCCAATTTGCTTATAGGTAAGTGTGTAGTGTATGTGTTTGTGTGTGTATGTGTGTGCATGCGAGCAAGAGAGAGAAAGTGTATGTGTTTGTGTGTATTAAAATCCATGGGATTATTTTTCTCAGTGAATTTTTTTTGTCTGTCAATACTGACAATACTTCTGGGTGTATAACTCTTCTGGGTATCAGTAAGAAAAAAGTTATCAAGTCATCTATCAAAAATAAGGATCAAAATTCATCACAGAACATCCAGAAACTCAAAGCTTCAGAGCTGGCAGTCCCCACATTACAAGTGTATAAGTGGGTATTGAACCACACCTAGCCTAAAACTGGTTCTGCTCAGAGGTGTGAACACAAGTTCTGTGTAGCTTGTGGTGGTGCTGGGGATGGTGTAGTCATTATTTGTGTTAGTCATTATTTGTATAACTTTCCCCACAAACCTCACAGGTATACATAGAAGGTCCCCATAGCTTGCATGGGGGGTCCTGGAGATATCGAAGTCATTATTTCTCTAGCCTAAAACGGGTTCTACTCAGTGGCGTGAACACAAGTTCTGTGTAGCTTGTGGTGGTGCTGGGGATGGTGTAGTCATTATTTCTGTAACTTTCCTCACAAACTTCACAGCCGTAAATAAAGTGTTGGAAAAAGTAAAAACAATCTGAATAATGTGGGGAGGCTGTGAGGGGGGGGAAATGGAGGAACTGGCAGTGGTCAAGGGAGAAGTGGGCAGTGGAGGGCTGCCATGGAGTCCTTTAACTAGACTTCCAGTTCATCTAAGACCAGTTGTGGATTCAGTACAACCAATACAATATTCTTCATACATAACTAAAAATATAAAATGTTTTGCCTGCATAGGATGAAAATTAATGAATTAGTGAGTAAGTGAGTAAGCTTTGCTGAGCCACTCTGTGGTTGTAAAGATGAAAGTACTTTGCAAGACAGGTGAGGTTAACATTTCCTTCTTATAATGAAGCACAGGGTGTACAGCTGGACGATACCTAAGGAACAGTAGCATTTTATTAATTTTTTCCAAAATGTTTCTTGCTTTGCCTTCCTGTTTCATCATGTGAAAAGCACATCACATTTGTACTGTCAGTGTCTTTTTTGCCATCTAGTACTTTGGAACAGAGGAATCCAACAATTCCTGCCTCTCCATCACAGATAGGCAGCCTCTTGTCACCACAGTTGCACTGCACTGTGTTAGACGCATAGCACTGAGTAAATATATTCAATCTCTCAACTTACTCTTTTACTTACAAATAAGCAGGAGATTCATAAGTGTGGGGTTTGTGGATGCCTTGCAAGCCATTCTTAGATCACCCCTCAGCGATCTATAACAGACTGAGTAGAGGGACAGGGCTTTGGCAGGTTTGTTATGCCTTGCATTCTTTTCTGTAAGGAGCTTCTGAGGTCACTCTAGTAGCCACACTTAATAACTTAAATTGAGATTTATTCCTTTTATTATACGATTCCATTCCTAATCCATAAGAAGTTACTTCATGGTCTTGAAATGATGCTGAATGAATGGAGTGACAAAAAGGTGCACTTAAACATCACAAACAGGCTGCAGGAATATTTTTGTCTTTCGTGCTCTCATTTCACCAAACTGCTATAGTAGCTTTACTACACCTTACATCAGTATTTTTAGTATTTCTTTTTTGGTAAATTAAAACTACTACTGTGAAATAGATGTGGTTTCACACATAATGGACTGATTTCCCTTCTGTTTCACTTAGAGTTGACCATGTTAGTTACTGACAAACTTGTGGGAGCTTTGTTTCTCAGGTTTAGCTGCAAAGACAGTTATGAGCTACATATACATAGTTATGAGGAAATCCTTTCATGTTGTGCAACTTATAAGTAAGGGCATGGCATCTAGGTCCAAAGAGGTCATTATCCCACTGTACTCTGCCCTTATCAGACCAATCATAGAGTACAATGCTCCCTTTGGTAGGTATGTGACCAGGCATATGCAGCATCTACAGTGACCTCAGAGAATACAAGGCATAACAAACCTGCCAAAGCCCTTTCCCTCTACTCAGTCTGTTATAGATTGCTGAGGGATGATTTAAGAATGGCTTGCAAGGCATCCACAAACCCCACACTTATGAATCTCCTGCATATTTGTAAGTAAAAGAGTACCAGAAATGCAATGTCTAGGGACCTGAATTTTGTCTATGATTTAAATAGAATATTCTGAAGAGACAGATATGTGTCCCAGACACTGCCCCTCCTATGGAAAAGTCTTCCCATCCATGTGAAGCTGAGTTCATCTATTACCTAATTTAAGCCCAACCTAGACTAGTGAATGAGGAACAGAAAATTTACACTGGGCCTGATATCCATGTTCCTTAAGGACAGAGGTAGCTTATAAATGCCTGACCCTTAGTGTCCTATTTGGATACAGGGCATCGTTATTCTTTTGGGAAAACTTTGCTGGGCTTAGAAAGACCCCTAGGTCATTAGCCTAGCAACAATCTATGAATCTGTAAGAAAATGTTCTATGGTTCTATGAGCTATCTGATCTTTGTATATCTACTGAGGTGTGTCTGAATTTGGTTTGACTCAAGATCAGCAGCACTTCTATCTCTTGATAATGTTGATAAAAAATGAAGATTATAACATGTTATACTCTGTGCATGTTATGGAAATTAAAATAAAAAAACAACCATTTTAAATTGTCAAGCAATAGAAACTTTTTGGGTTTAGTTTGTTGGTGAAGTTTTAAGTTCATTTTTGTAGAAAGAATGCAGTGTTATAGTATTCCATCCCAAATCCATGAGAAGTTATTTTGTGGTTTCGAAATGAAAATTATTAAGCATGCTGTCCTTCTTTTCTAAAGTATCGCATCACTTTCCTGAGGTTGTCGGTAGAACCAGATCATGGCCACATAATGCATGCACTCAAGTCAATCCACAACAAGTACAAATATGATTCTGTCATTGTCCATGCTGGAGTGAATGACTTGAGACGTACCTCCCTGGACTACATGAAAAGAGACATGTAAGAGCTCTCGGATCATGTGGCCCAGGCAGGTATGACCCTAGCCCTGAGTAGCATCCTGCCTTCGCCCAGAATAATACCACAGTATAAGGACAAAATGATTGACTTCAACAATTGGCTTAGCTTCTGGTGTCATTCAAAGGGGATCCAGTATCTGTCTGCCTGGGAAGACATGATCAACAAACCACGATGCTTTGCCAGAGATGGTCTGCACCTGTCACCCCTGGGATTCAGGTTACTGGCTAAAGCTCTTGCCACCACTACAGTGCCTTTTTTAGGCAAGGTTCAAAGGACAAAACCACCACCGTAACAGATACAAGCCTGCAAAAATCTGAAGGTAATGCTACTCAATGCTAGAAGTTTAAACCTCAAAATGCACTCTCTTGAGGCACTCCAAAAATGGAAAACATCGATATCTGTGCAGTAACTGAGACTTGGTTCAAGGCTCCAGAGAGCACCCCTGCAATACCAGGCTACAACTCTTACCACACTTTTCGCCACAAAACCAAGACCGAAACACTAAAGGTGGAGGAGTATCCATATTCACCAAGGATATTCACACCTCCAGGCTAGTTGCCCAACACAATGCATCTGAAATTCTCCAGGTGCAACTAACACCAGGTAAGACTGCAATCCAAATTGTAGCTTGCTACAGATCCCCCACCATGCACCAAGATTCTCACTACACCTTTCTAAACATACTGGAAAATATTAAGATACAACCAAAACCCTAATACTGGGTGATTTCAACTACCCTGCCATTAACTGGGAAAACTACTCGGGTACCAACTCCTTTTCCCAACGGTTCTTGGAATTCATAAATTCCAATGCCCTGGATCAACTAATCCATTGTCCCACAAGTGGCTCCAATATCCTAGACCTGGTCATTACCAACATAGAAGATAGATGCTCCACACCAGTGGTCACCCCCTCATTGGTCAGGTCTGACCATAAGCAAATCACCCTTGACATCCTCATCCCACCCCCACCCCCCAGTAAGGAAACCTCTTTAAAAAACTTCTCCAAAGCCACCTTCATGCTACTGAAGTCATAAGTGACAAACTTCATGACATCCATGCAGACGGGATCTGAAAGTTCGACTGCAGAATCTTACACTAAGGCACTGTATGAGCACATCTACTCGTGCATGAATCGTGCCATCCCAAATAAAACCAAGATGCTCTCCTCCAAAAAAAGGAAGCCAATCTGGTGGTCCCCTGCTATAAACAAACTAAACAACAGAAGGAAGAAACTGTTGCAGAAAAGAGGAAAATCCCAGGATGCAAAAAACTCCCTAACCAGCCTCAGTAAGAAGCTGAGATCCCTCATAAAATCCTCAAAAGCTAGTTACGAAAATAAAATTGCCAAAGATTCCAAAGACAACCACAAGGCATTCTATAGTTATGTCAAGAATCTAAATGGCAATGCTCAGATCTGCTCTGAGCTTCAACAGAATGCCATTAAATATACTGATCCCAAGGATATTGCCAATATCCTGGCAGATCAATTTAGTGCCACCTTCACCCCCTCTCACCCCCTAAAGGACCCATCTCAATACCAAAAGACTGCCAAATTCTGGTAATAACGGCCACACATGTAGAAACCGCACTCTCCAAAGCTAGGAATACAGCATCCATGGGACTGGATGACATCCCAGGCTGTGTACTACATGAACTACAAAATGAAATGGCACCTCACCTAAGTGTCATGTTTAATCATAGCCTCACCTCAGGCTTCGTGCCCACTGAGTGACACACAGCTACAGTTATCCCACTCCACAAGGGGGGATCCACCTTGGATCCCGGGAACTACTGTCCCATCAGTCTGATGAGCCTGATCTACAAGGGCATGGAACGCATTATCATGGAACTTATAAACAAAGACATTGGCAACCTTCAAACATTGGACCCCACCCAGTTTGGGTTTGTGAAGGGCTGATCTTGTCTCCTGAACCTGATTGACTTCTTTGAATCAGTCTCCAGAGCTGTGGATGAGGGTAAGGCAGTCCACACAGCCTATCTGGACCTTGCCAAGGCCTTCGACACATCCCCCACTCTGGAATCATAGATAAACTTACTAAGCTGGGCATAAATCCCTACATCACTCGATGGGTTGCCAACTGGCTTCCTTACTGGGGGGTGGGGGTGGGATGAGGAACTCAGACTGTAAAAGTAGCCGACTCCAAATCCAGCTCCAGACAAGTGACAAGTGGAGTACCTCAGGGTTCAGTCCTGAGACCACTCTTGTTTGGCATCTACTTCTCTGAAGTACAGGCCAACACTAAAGGACTCTGGCTAACAAAGTTCACAGATGACTGCAAACTGGGAGCCATTATTGAATCCCCAAATTATGTGGATATTCTACAAAAGGGCCTTACAGAAACAGATGCCTGGTGCCAGAGCCATGGGCTCAAGCTTAATGCCAAGAAATGTATAGTTATCCCCTTTGGAAAAAAAATATGTACCCATGAATTACCACACAGGTGGCAGTACACTAAACATCGAAAGTGTGATGAGAGACTTAGGGACACAGGTAGACAGTGGTCTCACTTTCCATAACCACATCACCACAACAGTCAGGAAATCCTTCTATGTGGCACACCTCATCACTAAGGGCTTTTCATCCAGAAAAAAGGAGGTCATTGTCCCACTGTACTCCTCCCTCAATAGACCCATTATCGAGTATAATGCCCCGTTTGGCATGTACCTCACAAGACATCTGCAACAGCTGGAAAGGCCACAGAAATACCTCACTAAAAGAATCACAGGCCTAAAGCAGATGCCATATGCTGACCATCTAAAAAAACTCCAGCTATACTCTGTGGCATATCGTCTACTCAGAGGCGATCTCTGCTTAACATACAATGCCATGTCAAACCCTGAGCTGTGGGACATGCTCCACTTAAAGAAATCCCAATCCCTCAGAGCTACATGC
Organism: Protopterus annectens; assembly: GCF_019279795.1. NCBI lineage: Eukaryota > Metazoa > Chordata > Ceratodontiformes > Protopteridae > Protopterus > Protopterus annectens. The sequence goes on along the minus strand of NC_056728.1, from coordinate 145,012,478 downwards.
TCCAGGGATCTAAACCCTGTCATCACAATGAACAAAACATGCTGGAGGGATAGGTTCCTGACCCAGAGACTCCCCATACTCTGGAATAGACTGCCCATACATGTCAAGCAGAGCACCTCCTTGGCCCTCTTCAAAAAGAACCTTGATGATTGCATGGAAGATATGAAATTCACCCCGGGGATCATGTCAGTTGCCTTGCTAGACAGGGGTCCAGAGAAGTAAATATTGTGGGACAAAATATCCAGGGAAGTGTTATGGCTAGGCTTGTATAGGCCCTAGGGCTGATAGCCTAGTACCAACCTATGAACCTATGAACCAAATGGGGCACTAGCTAGGGTAATGGACCAGGCCCACCCACAACCTTTCCCATGTCCCATTACTTGACTGTCTCTCCTCAATTACCATAAACACTGTTCAAACCTGTCGGTGTGCATACTATTTTCTTTTTAACTTTTACTCTGATTACAGAGATTTAGATTTCATTTAAAACTTTTATTTCAAATTGTATATATCAAACACTAATAGCCACTTGCTAAACAAAACAAAACAAACTCACACTGAAAACAAACTTAGCAAGAACAATAGTAAGTTTCTCTTCCCTTGAAACTCACATTCATAGAAAATGTATCTGGCCATCTTGTTTTTAAACTATAGGCCCCTGCACACATTTTTAGAGCCATGCATAAATGTATGTGTTCTTTGATTCACCATCTCGATTTCAATTATATTTCTTGTTTAATACAGCAACACATGTTGGATTATGTTTTACATTTTTAGTTTTCAACATTTTTCCAGTAAACAGAGAAGCAAATTGTATGAACCAATAATGTCAAAAGTACACATTCCAGAATATTTCAACTATAAAAGGCCACTCAAACTGCTGTCATTATAATCTACCAATATCTGTACTCAACAATTATGGCCACTATATCAACTTTTTGCACATCATATTTGACTGTGATAAAAATGGCCACAGTAAAGTATTCCAATTTGCTTTATAAAAATGCACACTACTCCTGCAAAGAAAGACTAATATGTTTTTAACTTTATCAGCTTGGTAGGGTCAGTAATTTTTATCTAAAGACTCCTACCTAATCCAGCAATTATAGCTACATTGTTGATTACATCCTTCTCAGACATCTGCGTCAAAATAAATAAATAAATAAAAATAGTCACTAAAGCTCTATAGGTTCATAGGTAAGTATTAGGCTAGTTGCCCTTGCAGGCCATTTTAAGCCTAGCTAATTTCCCCAAATGTAAGAATCAAACCCTATCCCTTATGCTAGTGAGGTAAACACCTTAAACACTGTGCCAGCCCAACAATCACAAATTTCATATATGTCACATATTTCAAATTTATTTCACACTAGCACACAGTAGCCAAAGTATTCCTACTTAATTCAGAACATATATGCACACTAGTTCTGCAAAGCCAGATTAAAAATTATTTAAGAATGACCGGATGATAAGGGCATGAGGTACTTTCATCACCTGTGACCTCCCCCCAAGCTGTTAACTTTATTAGCAGCTTTGGATGAACTACATGAAATGGTATAAAGATCACTACCATCATACCGTAAGAGTCAGCTATGTTTAGTACAGTTTAAACAGAAGAGTATTTATGAGAGCATAAGAAATATTAACCACCTGATAACATGATAACATATGCTAAATCAATATGCACAATTCCTGCAGAAGTAAAATCATCTGAAAATTCCACATTAAAGAGAACTATTTCTAATGAAGAGGTTGTTACTGGCAAACAACTTTGCATTTCAGTGCTTCATCTACAAAGCAGTGCCTGCTGACCTTGAAGAATAAATTGTCTATGTTGCTTTAAAAATGGTGTGATGGTAATATTGTCATAACATTTCATCAACTACATCAGTTATGCAGTAGGGAATGGCTGATGTACAACGTCAACAGGTTTAAGGAGCCTAGACAAAATTCTCAATTGTTCAAAAGTACTGTCTGGCTAAGTGACTTGCTCAATGTCGCACAGTAGGTAAATGAAGGTGGAAAGATTCAAACCCTGCTCCCTTTCCACAGGAAGCAGCTCATTATTTAGGCCTCTATGCTAACTGCCAGAGTAAGAGTTTCTAACAAAATGCAGAAATCCTTTACATTCTGATCTTGCATAAAAGACTGTATCACAGTAATATGCAAAAATAAAGGATGCTGGAGATCAGAGAGCTCTGATCATCACTCAAAATAATGCAGACTATATGGCCTGACAAATGTCAGCCTCATTGCAGTTTCTGCAGGCTATAAAGAACTTACTGCAAAAATATATTACTCAAATGCAACATGTTTAGACTACTAAAATTCAATGTTTAGGCTATATTACATAATCTGCCTATTAATGAATAAATTTGTCCTTTAGTGCTATAAATAAAACAAAACAATTCCAGGCAATATAGATGCTGCAGCAGCTTTTGTTCAACAGCATTAGTCATACAAAAGTCAGAAATATTACTAAACATAGAAAATAGTTTTTTTTTGGGGGGGGGGGGCTTGCATACTTGCAAGACACTGACATTGAATTTTTGAACTCCCTATGTCTTCTCTATTATCAAGAATAGATATTCTCTCTGACTACTCAGTACAAGTCTGACCTACTTTAATAGGTAATAATGCTGTACTGTTGCTGCATGTACTTCTAGAGTCAACAGAGCCAGATCTTAGATAAATGGAGGGTAATAAATGAGGTTCCCACTAGCCATACTAATATCCGATTACTTGGCTACCTCTCCACAATTACCATAAACACTGTTCAAACCTGTCAGCATGCATATTATTTTCTTCTTTACTCTTACAATTATCACAGAGATCTGTATTTTATTTAATACTTTTAGTTTATATTTTACAGCAAAACACTGACAGCCATTTTCAAAACAAAACAAAACACTCTGACATTGAAAACAGATTTAGCATGAAGATCAGTAGACTTCTTTGTATTTTGAAACTCACATTTAGAGAAAATGCATCTGGCAACTCCTTAAACGACAAGAGACATGTTGGGATTCATAATCAAGTAGCATACATTGAAAAGTAATTAATGTCTATGTGAAGGATGCAGGAATTCAAAAGAAATATGTATTTGCTAACAGCCTGGGACAGCCAACTAGACACAAGTGTTCTTTATCAGGAGTAACGCAGGGGTACTGCCTAATGAAGTAACTTGGCAGAGTCACATAGAAGACAAATGAAGTCTGATGGAATCAAACCATATACTAGAAGAAGCAAAATTTTAACAGCTCATAGCCTTCCTTACATATCTGTACTAAGCATGAAACAAACCGTTGTAGCCTAAACAATGTACATTTCTCACCTGTGTGCCTGCAATAAACAAGCTACATTAAAATATGTATTCATAGTTAAAATATTAACAGTATACTCATGGATTTCATGCTACTCAATTTATTCACAGCTAAATAATAAACTAGTATTGTCAACATTAAGGAAACCAAGGATCCCATCCAAAGAACATGACGCATACGTTGATCCGGTTTAGTACAAGCAGTTTCTTTACTTTACTTTACAACATGATTACTCTGGTTCATATGTACTAGTTGCTAGATTTACAGTCCAGGGGTCCACTGAAGAGGCTAGCTCAAAATTTCAGTTGCCCCAAAACACTGCCTGTTTAAATAAATGACTTGCTCAAAGACAGGGCATAAATATGAGGCAAAATCCAAGATGTTCTAACAAAACTGGATACAGATACAAGCAGAGTGCTCTAAATCTTTTAAAAAGTTAAGAGCACAACAGTTTTTTTTATCAACATACATTTTGTGAACCCGAACACTGTGAAGCTCTAATGACTGACATTAACTGACTGTAATCCTCCGTAATTTACCAAAGAAAATGAAAAAAAAAGAGAAGTTAATGGAGGTCTGGCTGTTGATGGGGAGGATTAAGGCTCCTAACTCACATAGCCAAGGTACACGGTTTAAATCTGTGTGACTCCGTGCAAGTCACTTAACTAGACAGTGTCCTCAAAATGAGACATTTTACACAGACATTTTACACACACACACACACACACACACACACACACACACACACACACACACACACACACCCATAATGCTGCTACAAAAAAGGTTCTGGTTAGCACTGTTAATGCTACAAAGCAAAATAAATTCTCCCAGTCCATCACAATCATTAAGTACATCTTTTCTTATGTTTCCTCTTCAGCTTTTCTTTCCTTCTAAAATGTTACCTTCATAATCTTGCAAATCTTCATAATCTTGCAAAAAAAAAAGAAAAGAAGAAATTCAGCCTACAATCTCCTATTCAGTATTCAATGCAAGTACCCACTCTACCCTGAAAGTTAAATAACACACTAATTCCTGGAAAGTCTGTCACTTGCTCTATATGCATGCAAGCCCAAAGTATCTACCAATGAAAATGGTTAGAACACACCAAGCAGGAAATCATATTTTTAAGTAACATTGGTTTGGATACAAAGTAGAAAATCAAGCAGTACTTTTTAATTATTCAGAAACACCTGTCTTTTTTAATTAATGTTGTAAGGTCAGGCCCCTCCAGCCAGCAATGGGACCTAGGCAGCTGCCTAGCTCAACTTGTGCTGTATCCAGCCCTGGTCATAGGTCTGTCTTCTCCCATCCTTACCTTATGGGTCTATATCAGTCCGTCAAAATGGCTGAATATCGAATACCAGATGTTGAACACTGGTAATCGCGAAGCCGTGGAACACCGAATTCTTTCCCAGGGAAAGAATTCGGTGGGCCATTTCTGTGGCTTTGTGAGTATCAGGACTGTGGTGGGAAGGTACGGGTCGGGTTCAGGTAAGTGTGCAATTGTGTGGATGTTAGGATTAGGGCACAGGTGAAGTGGGTGTACGATAGTGAAAGACTTTAGGGTTAGGGCGGGATAGGTGAGTTAGGGTTAGGGCGCGGGTCAGGTGAGTGTGCGATAGTGACGGACCTTAGTTTTAGGGTTTGGGTTAAGGTAAGTGGATAGGTAGTAGTGTATGTACAGTTTAGTGTAGGGTTAGATGTAGGATTTTGAGTGTATGTGTGTGGATTGCTGTTGTTTTGGTGTGTTTGTGTTGTGTGTGTGTTTCTTGGAACAGCGATTTTTTTTCCCTGGGAAAAAATCGCTGTTCTAAGACTTCAATGTTTGTGCAGTTCGTGGTTTGAAGTTCGAACATATGGTGTTCAAACTTCATACGTTTCGATGAACTGATATAGACCCTTCCCTTATTACTGACCTCTCATGTCCATCTTGCACAGCCAGCTTTACTCAATATGCTGTCAATCCTTAGCGTTGTCATATTTAAGTTATTGTTTTGAACATTGTCTCTTACAACCATAATATTATGTGCATGTTACAGATTTGTACTTGCTGAGGGCAGTCTGTACTTTGTGTTTGGGAGTGTGTGCGTGTGTGTGTGTGTGTGTGTGTGTGTGTGTGTGTGTGTGTGTGTGTGTGTGTGTGTGTGTGTGTGTGTGTGTGTGTGTGTGTGTGTGTGTGTGTGTGTTTGTTTATTTTAGTGTGTGTGGGGGGTATGCATTCATCTAAGTCATTAATTGTTATAAAAATGGTATGATGTCTGTCTCTATGTATCTGCATAAACAACAAGTTCCAGAGTGCAGTATGATAGTAGCATCTTCAGTATTTGAATGCTGTTCATCACACTGATGGAAAATTAAAGTACTACTAAGAAAAATGTAAATAAAGAGCAATGAGTAGGCTGTAGATGGTAAGAATACATGAGGGGAGGTTTCCATTGCAGGTGCAAAAGAGATATAAAAGCCCAGGGAGGAAGAGAACAAAAATGAAGAAAATTTAGCAAAGGTAAGAACAGAGAGAAGTAGTTGGGAATTATGGACTGGAGATCAGGGTGAAATAAAGAGCATGGTGAAACAGGGGTCCTACTAGAAAAGTGAAGAATGAAATGGGAAAATAAGCCTTCATCAACAGGTACTCAGATTTCCTCCCAAAGAAATTAATGATCTGGCTTAGCTATCTTGTTCATGTATATTGCATTTGGTCTGTCGTTTATCTGTGCAAATAACAGGTAGGAGTTGCTAAGAAACCCATCCATTGAAAACAGTCCAGGGCCCAAGGGACACTTGCTCTGCCACTGCATTCACTTACGAGGGTGTGGAACTACTAGACATAATGTCACTCAAGAGGTGGGTGGCAAATCCTTTACACCACCTGATTGCATGCTCACCCATTGGTCAGTTTTAGGCATGTACGGGGGAATGGTAGAGTTACCAGAAAGTGATCTCATTGTTCACTGGCCAGCAAACAGAGGAGGCAAAAGAGAGAAATTAGATAAAAGAAAAACACTTCCACAAGAAAAACTGTCAGAAGTTTCAAATAAAAAATTGTGTTCATTAATACAAGAGATTTCTAAAAAAAAACTATATAAGACCAAGAAACCTTGTGCTGCAGACCTCCCAACCGTTCTGAATTACTCGGTTTTTACCGAGTTTTGGGGTCCAAATGAAGGGGTGCCACGATTCCCGAGTGGCACCCCTTCATTTCCAACTTTTCTTTTATTTTTTTAAAATGTTCGCGCTGTCAGAGCTGATGTCATCACGTGCGCGATGACATCAGTACCATCAGGCTACCAGACAGTCGGAATTGAGCTCAAGGAGCTCGCATCATCATTTCCAGCTGGCTGGCGGTTAAGTTAACGGTGGGAATGCAACATGGGGAACAGAAGAGACGGGGATACAGTCAGCAAGCCCTGAAAGGGATTAATGGCAGCAGCAAAGGGGCCGGGGATATAGCGAGCTCACGGAGTCGGGATTAATGGCAGTAGCAGGCTGGGGGATACAGCGAGCCCTGAAACGGAGCTGGGCCTGGGCCCGGGATTAATGGCGGCAGCAACAACATGAGGATGGAACAGAAGAGGCCGAGCACTACTCAGGGTAAGAGAGAAAGTGTGTGTGTGTGTGTGTGTGTGTGTGTGTGTGTGTGTGTGTGTGTGTGTGTGTGTGTGTGTGTGTGTGTGTGTGTGTGTGTGTGTGTGTGTGTGTCTGTGTGTGTGAATTACCAGTCACATAATTATGGTAAGGGACTTTTTCATGAAGTCTCAAACTCAAAGAAAGCTCCATTCTCATTCCATATGTACCCACAGTTGAAATTTAATTGGCAAATAATGCCACTCTAAAGACAAATAGAAATATCCCTTCCACACTGAAAAAAGCCTTTCCATTCAATGAAGGAAAATAAAGAGCAGTGAGAAACACAAGATATGTTAGAATGGAAATCTGAACTAGAGAATGGCTTGGCATACAAAGGAAAGTTGGTTCAACCAAATGTTGATTCTTTTACATATGTTTTAGTTGATGTTAATAAATAATGAGAAAAAGAGTCTTTATATTTCCTAAGGCAGCAAAACTGCTTCACAGGCTTTGTGATATTATTTTATCTAACAGAAAAGTGTTACACTGGAGACTTCGCCTGCAGTGTGATTTTTGAAAACTACTCAAATAGGTCTCAAACTACTAATGAACACACAGAGGTAAAAAGAAGTATACAGAAGAAAGTCTCTGAAATTTCTTACTCAACTACCCCTTTCATGGTGTGTGCTAAGTCTCCCTATTATCATTGCAAGTCCCATTGTTACAAAAATAAATAAAATGAATGATAAAATGCACAAATAAAGAGAAACTAATAGATATACAAGCAAAATGGCAAAAGTAAACACATACATTAGTGCTTTTAAAGCAAATTTGCAAGAAGGCTTTGCTTCTTGCAGATCTACTTACCCTTGTTTTGATGTATACTAACTATGAAATCACTGTCCCTAGGAGTAAAGGGAACACACTTTAAGGTACTGCGATCTCAGACTCATACTTAGTATAAGTAATTCATATTTTCATTCAATGCATCACACTGTTCTTGGGATCACATTTGTGGTTCCTTCACTTTCAAAAGAAAACTGCCTCCTAGAAATTCAAATAAAGGTGACTACAAATAGCTATTCTGCTGTAAATTACTCTGAAAATTGTAGCAGTATAAAGCAGATGCAAGTATAACATTACTACATGCCCAGAAACAAACCCGAAAAGTGGTATGAAGCTACAAATATTCCTCATATAAGAAATAAAGTCATTCTAGGTCCACTAGTGCAGCTAGTCTCCTTGTAGTTTTCTCACCCTCCTCTTTTTTTTTTCTTGCATCCTCCACCCAATGCAACCTTCCCTGAATTACCCAATCTCTTGCACATGACATATTTTCTCCAAGACTGGAAAAAAATGTTTCCTATAGCTTTCAGATGTCAGACACTCCAGCTCCATCCAATATAATTATACACAAACTAAAAACAAAGCTGTTCTGATCACAGGGAATCATCCAATACCAAAAAGTTAAGTAGAAGCAAGAAAACCATATATAGAAGTCAAAGAAAAATTGACAAACATTAACCATTGAGAGAGCTACACCTTGCATTTGCAATGTCCTGCATACAGAGAGAGACAAAGTCATAAAACAGTAGGATATGTGAGAAGAAACTAGAGCAACATGGGATAAAGACACGCAGGTAGTTCTAACAATGACGAGAAAATTAAATTTCAAACATACTTAACTCAATCAAGCCTAAAACACCTTTCTTGTATACTTGCAGTTCAAATGCCCCCATATAATACACTTGGTGGCTAGAGGTATTCAGGCTCAAACCCTGTACCTTTAGTACAGGGTAAAAAGAGCCTACTATCCCTAGCCACCACCATTTCTGACTGAGTTGAGACTTGAGAGCTATGATGAGAAGTAAGAACACCTTTTTTTTTTTTTTTTTGTGCTAAGAGTTTAGAGCTATGATAAGAAGTGAGCACACAATTTGTATTCCCCTATTATTGTTTTTGTGCTAACAGTTCAGAGATATGGTGAGTGAGAAGTGAGAACTGAATTTGTATTCCCCCATTATTGGCTTTGTTTGTCCATGTTTTTTGTGTTGAGGTTAAGAGCTATGTTGAGAAGTGAGAAATGAATTCACTAAATGATGGCTATTAAGTTTCAGTCTTCCTATTTTTCAGGCAGCTGCTGATGTGGGATAGTGGCATGTTGTTCTGAATGTAGTGCATAGAGTCCTGGGTTCAAAACCTGCCAGTGAAATGCATGATGGTAGCACAACATTTTATTCTAGCAACTTTACAAAATTATACAAGCAATGTTTAAAATGTGTCCCTGGTTTTTGACCTTTTGTCCCCCCCCCAAAAAAAAATGAAATTGAAAATAAGTGTGAAACGCTGTGCAAGATGCCTATGGCTTACACTACTGTCATTCTATTTATAGTGTGGGCGTGGAAGCAGACTTTTATGATGGAAAAGTTCTGAATTGGGCAGTTTTGTCATTATTGGTTCATGTGTTTTGTTTCATTGCCTACAGTACAGATTACTGGTAAAATGTTCAAACAATAAATTTAAAATGCGCTCTAACATGTGTGTTGTATTATACAAAGAATATAATTTAATAAAGTCAGGAAGGTGTATAAAGAAAAGAACACATGTATGTTATCTTGTTTTGTGTGCAAGGGGCCAGTGATTTGAAAACAGCCCAAATGTAATCTTTATCCACCACTGGCCAGATGCATTTTCTTTGGATGTGGTGTAGATTTCAATGCTGTTTCAATGAATGTGAGTTTCAAGGGCAAAGTTTAATGTCAAGCCTATTTTCATTGTGAGATAGTATTGTTTTGTTTACAGATTATGTCTTTTAGTGTTTCTGCATTGTTGTGCTGTAAAATGTAAAAATAAAATTCAAATCATTGTAGAAGTAAAGCAGTATGCATACATTAGTGTTTATGGTAAATGGGGCAAAATAGCCAGGTAACAAGACACTGGAATGGCTGCAGGGGGGACTCTGGTCTGGTGCCATGTTTTGGTTTTCTGTTCTTCAATTTGCGTTCAAAAGTTGGTATCCCACAATTCCATTGGAGTGGGTGGGGTTACATAATTATGTATGCAAATTAGATGTTAATCAGCGTACTGATTTGTACCTATTTTTCATGGGCCTTGTCCAGATTTTTGATGTTTCCAGGTTGAGAGGTATGTTGTGCTGTTTGGAAAAAGAAGTGACTGAGGAGGTGCAAAAATTTAAAAAACAAAATCTAGAGACATTTGAAGGGTAGAAAAAAGAAATATGGACATGGGAAAGGAAGAGAGATCTGATATGGTGCAATTTTGTGCAAAGGAGAAAGCTAAATTAATTTCTAACAAAAAAGGCAGCCCCAAAGATATTCAAAGAGAAACCTAGGCAAAGGCATCCAGATATGGATAATTTCACAATAAAAAAATGAGATCACAAAGAGGGGAATGTAGAACGGAAGATTAGTCAAGTAGTAGTTAAAAAAACAGAAGCTGAAGTTATGGAATATTTGTTAAGTGAAGGATACATTGTAGAAAGTTAACACAGGTCATATCACAGCATGATGGAACAACTCGTCCCCAAAGTAAGGGGAAACAAGAGGAGTAAGAGCTTACCTCTCAACCTGGAAACATCAAAAATCTGGACAAGGCCCATGAAAAATAGGTACAAATCTGTATGCTGATTAACATCTAATTTGCATACATAATTATGTAACCCCACTCCAATGGAATTGTGGGATACCAACTTTCGAACGCAAATTGAAGAACAGAAAACCAAAACATGGCACCAGACCAGAGTCCCCCTGCAGCCATTCCAGTGTCCTGTTACCTGGCTATTTTGCCCCATTTACCATAAACACTAATGTATGCATACTGCTTTACTTCTACAACGATTTGAGTTTTATTTTTACATTTTACAGCACAACAATGCAGAAACACTAAAAGACATCATCTGGTAAACAAAACAATACTATCTCACAATGAAAATAGGCTTGACATTAAACTTTGCCCTTGAAACTCACATTCATTGAAACAGCATTGAAATCCACACCACATCCAAAGAAAATGCATCTGGCCAGTGGTGGATAAAGATTACATTTGGGCTGTTTTCAAATCACTGGCCCCTTGCACACAAAACAAGATAACATACATGTGTTATTTTCTTTATACACCTTCCTGACTTTATTAAATTATATTCTTTGTATAATACAACACACATGTTAGAGCCCATTTTAAATTTATTGTTTGAACATTTTACCAGTAATCTGTACTGTAGGCAATGAAACAAAACACATGAACCAATAATGACAAAATTGCCCAATTCAGAACTTTTCCATCATAAAAGTCTGCTTCCACACCCACACTATAAACAGAATGACAGTAGTGTAAGCCATAGGCATATTGCACAGCGTTTCATACTTATTTTCAATTTCATTTTTTTTTGGGGGGGGGGACAAAAGGTCAAAAACCAGGGACACATTTTAAACATTGCTTGTATAATATTGTAAAGTTGCTAGAATAAAATGTTGTGCTACCTGCTACCATCATGCATTTCACTGGCAAGTTTTGAACTCAGGACTCTATGCACTACATTCAGAACAACATACCACTATTCCACATCAGCAGCTGCCTGAAAAACAGGAAGACTGAAACTTAATAGCCATCATTTAGTGAATTAATTTCTCACTTCTCAACATAGCTCTTAACCTCAACACAAAAAACATGGACAAACAAAGCCAATAATGGGGGAATGCAAATTCAGTTCTCACTTCCCACTCACTATATCTCTGAACTGTTAGCACAAAAACAATAATAGGGGAATACAAATTGTGTGCTCACTTCTTATCATAGCTCTAAACTCTTAGCACAAAAAAAAGTGTTCTTACTTCTCATCATAGCTCTCAAGTCTCAACTCAGTCAGAAATGGTGGTGGCTAGGGATAGTAGGCTTTTTTTACCCTGTACTAAAGGTACAGGGTTTGAGCCTGAATACCTCTAGCCACCAAGTGTATTATATGGGGGCATTTGAACTGCAAGTATACAAGAAAGGCGTTTTAGTCTTGATTGAGTTAAGTATGTTTGAAATTTATTTTTCTCGTCATTGTTAGAACTACCTGCGTGTCTTTATCCCATGTTGCTCTAGTTTCTTCTCACATATCCTACTGTTTTATGACTTTGTCTCTCTCTGTATGCAGGACATTGCAAATGCAAGGTGTAGCTGTCTCAATGGTTAACGTTTGTCAATTTTTCTTTGACTTCTATATATGGTTTTCTTGCTTCTACTTAACTTTTTGGTATTGGATGATTCCCTGTGATCAGAACAGTTTTGTTTTTAGTTTGTGTATAATTATATTGGATGGAGCTTTAGTGTCTGACATCTGAAAGCTATAGGAAACATTTTTTTCCAGTCTTGGAGAAAATATGTCATGTGCAAGAGATTGGGTAATTCATGGAAGGTTGCAATGGGTGGAGGATGCAAGAAAAAAAAAGAGGAGGGTGAGAAAACTACAAGGAGGCTAGCTGCACTACTGGACCTAGAATTACTTTATTTCTTATATGAGGAATATTTGTAGCTTCATACCACTTTTCGGTTTTGTTTCTGGGCATGTAGTAATGTTATACTTGCATCTGCTTTATACTGCTACAATTTTCAGAGTAATTTACAGCAGAATAACTATTTGTAGTCACCTTTATTTGAATTTCTAGGAGGCAGTTTTCTTTTGAAAGTGAAGGAACCACAAATGTGATCCCAAGAACAGTGTGATGCATTGAATGAAAATATGAATTACTTATGCTAAGTATGTCTGAGATCGCAGTACCTTAAAGTGTGTTCCCTTTACTGCTAGAGACAGTGATTTCATAGTTAGTATACATCAAAACAAGGGTAAGTAGATCTGCAAGAAGCAATGCCTTCTTGCAAATTTGCTCTAAAAGCACTAATGTATGTGTTTACATTTGCCATTTTGCTTGTATATCTATTAGTTTCTCTTTATTTGTGCATTTTATCATTCATTTTATTTATTTTTGTAACAATGGGACTTGCAATGATAATAGGGAGACTTAGCACACACCATGAAAGGGGTAGTTGAGTAAGAAATTTCAGAGGCTTTCCTCTGTATACTTCTTTTTACTTCTGTGTGTTCATTAGTAGTTTGAGATCTATTTTGTGTAGTTTTCAAAAATCACACTGCAGGTGAAGTCTCCAGTGTGACACTTTTCTGTTAGATAAAATAATATCACAAAGCCTGTGAAGCAGTTTTGCTGCCTTAGGAAATATAAAGACTCTTTTTCTCATTATTTATTAACGTCAACTAAAACATATGTAAAAGAATCAACATTTGGTTGAACCAACTTTCCTTTGTATGCCAAGCCATTCTCTAGTTCAGATTTCCATTCTAACATATCTTGTGTTTCTCACTGCTCTTTATTTTCCTTCATTGAATGGAAAGGCTTTTTTCAGTGTGGAAGGGATATTTCTATTTGTCTTTAGAGTGGCATTATTTGCCAATTAAATTTCATCTGTGGGTACATATGGAATGAGAATGGAGCTTTCTTTGAGTTTGAGACTTCATGAAAAAGTCCCTTACCATAATTATGTGACTGGCAATTCACACACACACACACACACACACACACACACACACACACACACACACACACACACACACACACACACACACACACACACACTTTCTCTCTTACCCTGAGTAGTGCTCGGCCTCTTCTGTTCCATCCTCATGTTGCTGCTGCCACCATTAATCCCGGGCCCGGGCCCGGCTCCGTTTCAGGGCTCACTATATCTCCCAGCCTGCTACCGTCATTAATCCTGACTCCGTGAGCTTGCTATATCCCTGGCCCCTTTGCTGCTGCCATTAATCCATTTCAGGGCTTGCTGACTGTATCCCCGCCTCTTCTGTTCCCCATGTTGCATTCCCGCCGTTAACTTAACCACCAGCCAGCTGGAAATGATGATGTAAGCTCCTTGAGCTCAATTACGACTGGCTGGTAGCCTGACGGTGCTGATGTCATCACGCACGTGATGATGTCAGCTCCGACAGAGCGAACATTTTAAAAAAAGAAAAGAAAAATCGGAAATGAAGGGGTGCCACTCGGGAATCATGGCACCCCTTCATTTGGACCCCAAAACTCGGTAAAAACTGAGTAATTCGGAACGGTTGAGAGGTCTGAGTAGGAGACATCTGCAGAAGAAATATGAACATGGGAAAGAAAAAAGATTTAATATGGTACAATATTTGTACAAAGGAGAAAACAAAACTAATCAATGCAAAAAGGACAGCACCAAACATACCTGAAGAGAAATAAAGGCAAAGACATCCGGATATGGAAAATTTTACAATATAAAAAATAAGAAAACAAAGAGGAAACATATAAATAGGATTAGTAATGGAGAAGTTAAAGAAATAGAAACTGAGGTTATGGATTACTTGCAAAGTGAAGGATTTAGTGCAGAAAATTTAACTCAGATAACAATGCAACAGGATAGAGCAACAGACACCCACATTAAGGAGAAACCAGTGCATCTGGAAGTATCTTATCAGTTGACATATGATGATATTTGAAGCCTCCCATAGGAAACCAGTACAAAGGTTCGAGTGATAGGCCAGTGAGTTCCCATATGAAAGTGTAACAGATGACACAGGCTGAAACTGAAGAGAACATGGCACAGGAAGAAGCTCTGGAACTTTCTATAGAATGCCCGCATAAAATGGTGAACAAAGAATGTGCCCTCAGTTTAGAGTTTAGAAGAAAATAATCTAAGAGAAGAGTTGCTTGATTTAATATCGATGGATAGACATATTAAGAACAATGAAATAAATAGACTGCAGAAGGTCAATAAAACTCAAAAAGTTAGAAGTTTAATAAAACAAATGAACACAGAAATTAAGACTGTCCATAGAGATGCATGCGATATAACAGAAGTAAATAGGATACATTACTGTGCAGCCAAATTAATAACAGACAAAGCCCTACCACAAATACCCAGGGTAGTAAAGGAAAGGATGGGGAGAAATCAAATGCCATCATGGAAGTATCAACTAGAGAAAACTATAAAGCAATTAAGACAAGAAGTGTCACTGTTAGAACAGTATAGAAGAGGGAACAGATCAACAAAAATACTCAGAAACATAGACATGATAAAAGCAATGCACAGTATTATAACAAATCAGGATTTATCATGCACTATTGCAAATAATAAATTAAAAATATCAGCCTAGGCAGAAAAACTTAAAAGATACACAGATAAATACAGAGGAAAAGTACAAAATAAGATAAGCAATTTATTGATGACCCAAAAAAGTTTTATAGAGAATTGGGAAACAAGGTAAAAGGAATTGAAAGACCACCAAAAAAAGATGAAATAGATACATTTTGGAGAAATATTTATGGAGATCCTGTGGAACATAACAAAGATGCTAAATGGACAGCTCGGTGGATCCTGTTTGGGCATCCTGCAGACTACTACAGCACCAGAAACGAGAAAGAGAGTCTTTTTGCTGATTCTAAGTATCTTTTTGGCTTTTTCTTGACTGTTTTTGCTCACCGCACTTTAAAAGCCATTTTGACTGTGGTTCTGTTGTTATTTCTGCTGCATTTTACTATTAAATTGTTTTACTGTGTGTGCACTTTGATTTCAGCTCAAAGTTAATAATTTAAACTGCATTTACTGCTGTAGGCTTCACACTCAAGTGCGATAGCCTTTTCTGTGCATATTTACTGTTAAATTGCATTTTTCTGTTTAATTTCACAAAAAAACCCAAAAAACAAAAAAATACTATCTGTTTTGCTTGTTTCCCACCTTTTCCTATAGTAGAATAGTCCAGATCCCAGATTTGCTGATTTCAGGACTTTATTTTGTGTTTCTGAGTTGTCCATATCTTGTTGTGGTAGAGAGAAGTCTTTCTGCTTATCAGTGGGAGTGGTATGCATTGAGCAGCCTGTCACAAGAGGAGTGGTTTCCAGCTCTGAGCTCTGAAATTGCACCCTATCGGCCGTTTTGGGCTGATTTATATCCCTTTCAACTTTCAGAGTTAAAAACCCATGTTTGCACAGGTTTGAGCTTGTTTAGCTTGGCGGATCCTGTTTGCCCATCCTGCAGATTACTACAACACCAGAAACGAGAAAGAGAGACTTTTTGCTGATTCTAAGTATCTTTTTGGCTTTTTCTTGACTGTTTTTGCTTATCGTACTTTAAAAGCCATTTTTACTGTGGTTCTATTGTTATTTCTGCTGCATTTTACTGTTAAATCATGTTACTGTGTGTGCACAGAGACTTCCCATACTCTGGAACAAACTACCCATCTATATCAAGCAAAGCTCTTCATTACCTCTCTTCAAGAACAATCTTGATGAGTGGATGGGAAATAGGAAATTCACCCCAGGGATCACTTCTGTGGCTCTGCTCGACAGGGGCACAGGAAAATAATTATTTTGGGTGGCAAAAGCCAGGGAACCTCTTTGGCTAGGCTTACTTAGGCCCTTGGGCCAATAGCCTAGTACCTACCTATGAAGTTCAAATGTACAGGATATGAAATGGGATGAAGTAATGGCCAGAGAGATTGAAACAAAGTTAAGAAAAGCCTGTAATTGGAAAACCCCAGGCCCAGATGCAGTACCTAACTTCTGGTTAAAAGTATTAACATCTTTGCATGAAAATTTAGCCATGAGTATGAACTATTTATATGCCCACCCCAAAGAGACACCAGCCTGGCTAATAACAACAGGAAAAACAATGCTCCTATTTAAGAGTGAACCTGCAAGCTACCCTAAAAACTATAGACCAACAACTTGCCTTCTGACAACATATAAACTATACACTGGAATTGATGCTGACAGAGTTTATAGTCATTTAGAAGAAAACTCAAATATGGCAACGGAACAAAAGGGTAATAAAAGAAAGTCATATGGAACAAAGGATCATTTGTTGTTAAATAACGTCATAGTGGAGAGCTATAAAAAGGGGAAGAATCTAAGTATGGCATGGATAGACTACTAAAAAGCATTTGACAGTATCCGACATTCATGTATAAAAGAGTGCTTAAAAATGTATAAGATACACCCTACACTGATAAACTACATCACAGCGACCACGAAACAGTGGCAAACCACTTTGTATTTAAGCCATGATAAAAGACAAATTATTATTCCACGGATAAGAATACAAAGGGGGATATTCCAGGGTGATTCTCTGTCACTACTGCTCTTTTGGCTTGCCCTTAACCCATTAAGCTGTCTGCTTAACAAATTATTTCATAGCTATAATTTGGCTCCCAGAAAGCAAAAAAAAGTGTGAAGACTTCTCATCTTCTCTTTGTTGATGATTTAAAACTGTATAATTCATCAGATGAGAAACAGAAAGCACAAATGCAAGTAGTCAAAATGTTTTCAGATGACATAAGAATGTCATCTGGTCTTGATAAATATGCAACCTTTAAAAGTTGCAGCACCAAGAAAACATCAGTTTGAGACAAGAATGTGATATAAAAGAACTTGAACAAGAGGGAGTGTATCAATATTTGGGAATTGATGAATAATCAACAATAAAACATGAACAAATGAGAATAAAACTCAGTAAGGAATATTTTAGAAGACTTAAATTAATCCTGAAAACAGCTCTGACATCTAAAAACAAAGTTCAAGCTATAAACCAGTTTGCTTTTCCTGTCTTAATTTACAGTTTTGGAGTGACTGACTGGCGGCCCCAAAAGGTGTTGGATAGATTAGACAGGAAAACAAAAAGGATGCTTCATGCTTATGAAATGATTTATAAAAATCAGCACATACCAAGATTATATATTCTCTGTTCCGAAGGAGGTATGGGCCTCCTTGAAATTGACTACATGTATAGATCTGCAATCATGGGACTGCATACATATCTACTGACCTCACAAGACCCAAACATAGTAAAAGTTTTGAAACATGAGGAGAGTATATCTAAGGTGACTTCCCTTCTTAGTCTAGCAGAAGCATATTGGCATCAAGCGGGAATGGAAATCAAACTAGAATTAGATAAGAATCAGGCAGCAACTGAATGTGCCAGAAAACAAAAGCCTATAAGATCAGATGAGAAGGCAAGAAATGTGGAATATGCATAAATATAGTTGCAAGTATAGAAAACTCCTGGATCAATGATGAGGATCCAACGCAGCAATGGTTAAGGAAAGGCGAAATCAAACCAAAAGACGAAAGATTAATATTGGCAGATAGCGGACTACATACTCGTTGGTTTACAAAGTCCATTGAACATGTGGGAGAAACAGATAAATGTAGGTTTTGTAAAACAGAGTTGGAAACAGTTGTACACCTTGTTGCTGGGTGTAACATACTAATGGCAGAAGGACTGTATATTGAAAGGCATAATAATGTGGCAAGACTGTTGCACTGGAGATTGTGCAAACATTATAATACTGAAGTATCTGAAAAACACTGGAAACATGAGCCACAAAGCATCACAGAAAATGATGGTCTACATCATATGGGATCACCCATTACCAATAGTTCAAAAGACAGATGCAAGAAAACCAGATATTGTGGTCCATGAAAAGAAGATAAAAATAACATTGATGACTGAAATTGCTACACCCAGTGACTACAGTGTCTTGCGTACACACAGACACAAAGTCATAAAATATCAGGATTTGCAGGCAGAAATGAGAGCAGTGTGGAAGAAAGATACCCAGATAATTCCAATATAGTAGGAGCAATGGGTCTTATAAAAAAGAATTTACAATCATATTCAGATATGCTACCAATACATGTAACTCCATACAAGTTGCCGAAGGAGTCATTAATGGGCACATTGCAAGTGCTGCGCAGAGCACTTCTGGCTGACATCAAAGATTGAAACAATACTAATTTCATTAGCTTTAATTATACTTTGACTTAGGAATGGGGTCCACTCAATTTATGGTATTCGAAACCCAAAATATTTGGAGAAATTAAAAAAGAGATAAAAGTGTCAGGAAATAGTAGCACTCACTGTTCTTATCTTCCACCTTCCAGATTCTTAATAATCCTGTTTACCCTTTTCTGCACTGATTCCCATCCTAATAACCCCGTACCTGGAAGGCATCCAGGGATGTATACACTACTCTAACTAAGGCCTCAAGAATTAAAAGATTTTGTTTTGTTACTTAGGAATATATATGTGGGGATTGGAACATGCTACACAACGTATGGTCCTGCCAAATGAAGCTCAGCATTACAAGTCTATTTACATTTAGCATCTTAGCTAGCAAGTGCTAAGTCATATCCTGACAATGGAAAACAATATGTGTCCAAGTACCTGTTGTAAGGTACACTGCAAACAATAAGTTGATTCAGCTGGAAATATACATCATGTCTAGGTGGGGTACAAATTAGTTTACAAATAACCTTTAAAGAAAGGTTCATCAGAAGGGGGGATGGATTGCATCATAGGATCTACAGCATAAGTGAATCGTGAGATGAAAAACGTTATATTCTCTAAATATATGACAAAATATATCACTAATCAGATGTACCACGTTCATACAGACTGCGTGTTTGTTGCTATATGTTTATTTAGTGCTAGTTTAGTCACCATGATGTCTCAAATGCGGTGAATACGATGGAGGCATTGTTATAAAATATGAGACTATGGTATTTTGAAGCTTGAGAAACAGAAAATGAAAGGCATGTCAATATATAAACCAGATTATTTCATGGAATATCATATTAAACAATAAGAGTAGAAATTAAGGAAATGGGAAGTTTATAGAATACAAAGGCTCGGTTCTACTGTCCTGCTTTTTCCCCAAACCATAATAGCTTTATTCAAAAAGTGAGCAGATAAAACAAGAGCATGATAAACAGGGAATATAAAAATGGTTCAATATTTAGGTTCACATGCTAACCTCAGAATATTCTTTCACTGAATTAAAGCTTGACTGGTGTACTGGGAGTAGCTATATATATATGCATGCAATTGTAATGGTAACTCATCAAATAAATTATATGTATATTTCAAGCTACTATTATTAAAGGGCAGTCAGAAGAAGGGCATTGAGAGATTTCCAGTTAGACAGCATTTTCCAGCCAATACGCTCTATTTTTAGAATGCATGCATAGGCATAGAATGAGAGGTCGGGAAAGTTAAAGTCTCCATTTTCTTTTGATCTGAAATGAGCTTTGGCATTAATATAAATTTTGAGGGAACCCACAGAAATCCAAAGTACGTTTTATGCCATGGGCCAAATTCCAAACCAATGTATGCCAGGGCACTGTACTGCTACAAGCTTGTAAGGGATTAGCTGTATATGCAATTCTCAAATAAAGATGGCTCATTTCCCAATGCAAAGAACAGAAAAGTACGAACTGAGCGTCATGATATTCCTCTGCCTAATTCTCATTCCATAAGCATTAAAGTTATTTATTAACATTTGTTGACCAGAAAGTCCAGCTGTGAGGTTTCATTTTCAGTGGAGTCATAGGCAGACAGTTTAAAGTATTTACAAAGTGATCTTGCAACAGAGATTTGAACTGCTGCGTTGTTATGGTATTCCTTAGGTAGGGTTGTTCCAGATCTTGTCAGAGGAGGAAGAGGAGGAGGAAGAGGAGTTGACACACCTAGTTTTTTTTTTTGGTATTTGTTATATTCCCTACAGAGGTGTGTAATTCACAGCATGATTGCCTCCACATGATGGTATGTATAATGAGCTGACACTGGGAAAGTAGACTTTGTGAGCAAAGATTAAATGTCCAGTGGTCATATAGTGGTTGAATTCAGTGAAGGTGTGTCAGTGATATACGGTGACTGGAACTAGCAATATGACCAGTAGCTATTGTAGGCATGTCATTTTATGTTTCATAGACGATGACATTTCAGATAGATGATGGGCAGAATGGATAACAGAAGATAGAAGGAAAGAACTGGATGTGGCAATATGTGCTGTGTCAGGAAGCAATGTCCTAACTCTATGTCAAACATTTTCTGCAACCCCAAGTTAAATTCTGAGGCAAATATAAACTGGCAGAGTCCACCTGAAAAGTCAGGGGTGTCCTAATGTACCCCATGAATGCATTTCACTGATGCCCCTCACAATGTCACCTAGTAGAAGAGGAGAATGTAATAATGTTGCTTTCCTACTTCCATTCAAAGCCATTTCTTAAAGTGTGTGGGTGCATACATTTCAAATCTGTTAGGAGGAAAAACAGAAAAAATAGAAAACATGCAATAACCTGGTTGCATAAGTGTGCACACCCTTAAACTAATACTTTGTTGAAGCACCTTTTGATTTAATTACTGCATTCAGTCTTCTTGGGTACACACCTGCTATCAATTAAATAGACTCTTATTAATCCCAAATAAAGTTCAGCTGTCCCAGTAGGCTTTTTCTGACATTTACTCGGTTGCCTGCTACAGCAAAAGCCATGGTTCACAGAGAGCTTACAAAGCATCAAAGGGATCTCATTGTTGAAAGTTATCAGTCAGGAGAAGGGTACAAAAAATTTCCACAGCATTGGATATACCACAGAACACAGTGAAGACAGTCATCAAAAAGTGAAGAAAGTATGGGACAACAGTGACATTGCAAAGAACTGGGCTTCCCTCCAGAATTGATGAAAAGACAAGACGAAAACTGGTCAGAGAGGCTGCCAAGAGACCTACAGCAATATTGAAGGAGCTGCAGGAATTTCTGGCAAGTTCTGTTTGTGTACTACATGTGATAACAATCTCTCATATTCCCCATATGTCTGGGCTATGAAGTAGGGTTGCAAGACGGAAGCCTTATCTTACACAGAAAAACATCCAGGCCTGGCTAAAATTTGCAAAACAATACATCAAGTCTCCCAAAAGCAGGTGGGAAAAAGTGTTATGGTCTGATGAGATCAAGGTTGAACTTTCTGGCCAGAATTTCAACAGGTACATTTGGAGCAAAAACAACACTTCACATCACCAAAAGAACACCATCCCCATGGTGAAGCATGGTGGTGGCAGTATCATGCTTTGGGGTTGCTTTTCCTCAGCTGGAACTGGGGCTTTAGACAAGGTGGAGAGAAATATGAACAATTCCAAATACCACTCACTTTTGGAACAAAACCTTCAGGCATCTGCTAGAAAGCTGAAGATGAAGAGGAATTTCACATTTCAAAATGACAATGACCCCAAGCATACATCCAAATCAACAAAAGAATGGCTTCACCAGAAAAAAATTAAAGTTTTGGAATGGCCCAGACCTAAATCCAATAGAAAATTTGTGGGGTGACCTGAAGCACAAGAGATGCCCTAGCAATCTGACAGATTTGGAGCGCTTTTGCAAAGAAGAGTGGGCAAATATTGCCAAGTCAAGAGTGACAGAACCCACAGGGTCAGAGTTGCTGGCGCCATGTCAGACTCAAAGCCTGTCACAAGTGGTGTCCCACAGGGCTCAGTCCTGGGCCCACTCTTGTTTGGCATCTACTTTTCTGAAGTACAAGCAAACACAGGAGGGTTATGGCTGACAAAGTTTGCAGATGACTGCAAACTGGGCGCCATAGTTGAAAACACATCCGACACAGATATCCTTCAGAAGGGTCTCACAGAAACGGATAACTGGTGCCAGAGCCATGGCCTAAAGTTAAATGCCAAGAAATGCATAGTCATACCCTTCGGGAAAAATAAGGTTACCCCTAGCTACCATATAGGTGGCAATCCCCTGAACACAGAAGAAGTTATTAGGGACCTGGGAACCCAGGTTGACAGTAGCCTTTCATTCGACACTCATATTGCTAAAGTAGTTAGGAAGACCTTCTACATTGCCCACCTTATCATGAAGGATTCACATCTAGATCAAGGGAAGTCATAGTCTCCCTATACTCATCACTCATCAGACCAATGATTGAGTACAATGCCCCATTGAATGTATCTGACCCGACACTTGCAGCAGCTGGAGAGGCCACAAAAGTTCCTCACCAAAAGGATAAAGGGTCTCAAAATCTGTCTTATGCTGCCCGACTGAAAGAACTCCAGTTATATTCAGTTGCTTGCTCAGAGGTGACCTATGCCTGACATACAAGGCCATGTCAAACCCAGATTTGATGAACATGCTTCATCTCAAAAATCTAGATCCTCAGAGCCACAAGGGCGGAGACTTAAACCTCGACACGGTTATTAATAGGACATGCTGGAGGATAGATTCATCACCCAAAGACTCCCTATGCTGTGGAACAAAATCCTGGTTTATGTGAGGCAGAGCACCTCGCTGGCCTTGTTCAAGAGGAATCTTGACCAATGGATGGGAGATCGCAGATACACCCCAGGGGTTACTTCAGTGTCACTGCTCGACAGAGGCACAGCAAAATAATGGGCATAGTTTCTCCAAACTAAAGGGGTGGCGTAAGCCACAAAACTATGGGCTAGGCTTATAAATGCCCTCGGGCAGATAGCCTAGTATGAACCTATGAACCTATGAACCTATGAAGATGTGCCATGCTGATAGACTCCTACCCAAGAAGATTGAATGCTGTAATTAAATCAAAAGGTGCTTCAACAAAGTATTAGTTTAAGGGTGTGCACACTTATGCAACCTGCATATTGTACATTTTTTTATTTTTTTATATTTTTCCCCTAACAGATTTGTTTGTTTTTCAATTGAATTGTACAGGTTAAAGGTCACATTAAAGGTGGGAAAAGTTTTGAAATTATTTATTGTGGTCTCATTTTTTTATATCACAAAAACCTGGCATTTTAGCAGGGGTGTGTAAACTTTTTATATCCACTGTATGTGTGTGTGTGTGTGTGTGTGTGTGTATGCGAGCATGTGGATACATGCATATATATATATATATATATGTGTGTGTGTGTGTGTGTGTGTGTGTGTGTGTGTGTGTGTGTGTGTGTGTGTGTGTGTGTATATATATATATATATATATATATAGTTGACTTGTGATATGTAGTTCAGTATACTTTCACTAGCTAGTACCTTGCTATTGTTTTGAATGAATATGTTCAATTAACTTCCATTACAAAAGGCATATCTGCACTTTTTAGCCCCATTCTACATTTTTTTCCTGTCTGCAGCATATGTTCAAGATAAGAATAGTGATGTCATCTTCTTCAGCATATGTCATTAAAGTGTATTATTTACCTACACAGGTGTTTTGTCTTCATTGTTTTCTCATCCATGTCCAGTGCTGAACACAGCAACCCCAAATCAGGCGCTCTTAGATATACATTTGTAGCTCTTCATTTTCTGCCTTAAACAGATAATACAATCAGTTTATATAGAATGTTATGGTATCTTACTCTCTGCCCTTGGTGGTTTTTGCAATGTTGGGGCAGTAATATCTGACAGAGTTCAAATCTCTGTTCCTTAGGATCCTCTCCTCTTGCACCTCTATGTACAGAGGCATGGCTGGATACATGAACTGGGTTAGCAAAGACATCATGGTGAATAGCCTTTACGTTGCTGCCCCAGTACTTTTAGAATCTGAACCCTTATTTCAAATAATTTGTTGGCAGGTGAAATCATAACCTCTTATTTAGAGGATAGCATTTCAGGAAAGCTTGTTTTTTAAAAATTGTTGGCACACTTTGTCCAAATGTAAAGTGATACTTTGTTACTGTCATAGAGATCCAGGCTAAGTACTTTAATCACCTCTTCTATTGACACAACCCCTTTATTCATCAAATTGCCTTCAGATGTCCAGAACTATAAATCTGTACAGCCTGTAAGCCTAATACCATTTTTATGCTATACTCATTTAAGTCCCCCACCCCGCCACAGTACTCTTATTATTTCCCCTCCATCCTCCCTCAAGTTCCATCTTCCGTGTACTTACTAATACTTTCCACAACTTTTTCTGTCTTTCCTACCATTCTATACCCAGTGAACACACCCTTTTCTCAGAAGAATACTTTTCTTCATGTTAATGTAACTTAGTACTGTTGCAATATTTTGTACCAGGTATGTCGGTTATATAGAGGTTATTATTTTAGGTTATCATATTTTCTTAACATGTATATCAAGTTTATGTTCAGACCAGGTCTGAAGAAGTCTGTTTATATTAACAGACGAAAAGCGCTTTACACTTGGATTTGTTGATTCATGTTTTTTGGCTTATTTTGGACTTTTTTTCCATCACAACATTGTTTTTTAGAGGACATTGATTTTATTTAATACGTGTTTGTGGACGCTGGCATTTTTCCTGAGCCGTTTTTCTTGTTTTTCACATCATTTAATGTACTAGTACAGAGGCCTAGCTCCAGAGTCTGCATACACTATAACATCAATTGATACTAGTGCAAAAAGCCTAGGCCCTGATACTGCACCCACTATGACATTTTTTTTGTAACAGTACAGAATGTCTGTCCCCTAACAATACCAGCTCACACCCAAGCACCAAGCAAGCATATTTCCAACAGATCAACGAGAAATAAAGATTTGACACAACACCATTTACAATGATAAATAAATGTAAAACTGCCACACTTATTAGGAAACTCTAACAGCAGCCATTGGATGGAGTGGCCACTGAAGCATGGGGTGGTGGAGTTGTGGGAGGGCATTTATAGAAAAAAAAAAAAAAAAACAAGTAGCCATAACCCAAATGCCTGTGGTGGAAATACCTGTCATAATCTGTTTCCTAACACCATTCAAGTGTTGTTTAGACATAACTGTGGACTTACTAGAATGGGACATTACAAATGTCTTTTATTGCCTTTGTTTTACAAAACCTTGACACAAAATCCTCTAGTGTATCGGATTTTGACAAAACTTGGATTTTCCTGTCTTAGTAGTTCTGTAATTAATTTCACAAGTCTCACAGGCAAGCTAAGGTAATCCTTATAAATTCAAAGGTTTGTACATTTTTAAAATGTCAAATGTTTTATTCTGCAATAGGTTAATGTTATTTACAGTGAGTTTCTGGTTTGTATTGGTATATTTTTGCCTTTGTTTGTGCAATCTGCTTTTTCCTTAGTATTAATTTTATGTGATTTTAAATGGAAATGGTTTATGTTTATTGTATTTTAATTTTCACTACTGTTCTGAAAACCAGAGCTACCCTATGGCTTTTCTAGTATAAACAAATAATAAGTAAATAAATAGAGAGATAGAGGGATATGAACTTACTACTGAAATCAAGTATTCCTTTTACTTCAAGATAGTGCAACCTTGATTGAAGTTAATATATTGAGAAAGTTGGTATATACATTGTGCAGCCTTTTCCCAAGAAAAATAAACATTTCATTTAAGTTGTAAACCTTTCTTATTTTTGGATAATTTCGTCAGGATATGAATTGTTTTTCAATCAAAAACACCAGGAAATAGATCAATTCTCTTTTATTCTCATCCTGGAAAATATCTCCCCTCTCTAGACCAGCTACAGCTGCAATAGGCAAAGGAGTCCTCCTTGCTCAACTTGAATACAGGCTCCCCATCACAGCCACAGCCACAGCCTCTAAAAAAAAAAAAAAAAAAAAAACGCATCCACTCTACAGTCCATTGAAAACAAAATCTGGTGATTAATTTCCAATCCCTCCCCTCAGGAGCACCACTGCATCACCCTCTTCAAGACAAAATGGCTGCCAGTCTCCTACAGAATTGAGCTATCCCTAGGGTCTCTTGTTTTCAAACTACTTCAGTCAGGTGCCTTTCCACCGCTTGCAACCCAACTCCATAATAAAAGCATGCAATGAAAGTTCCACAATCTCTCCCAATCCCTCACTCCAGACATCCCAAACTCAATTGCACTGTACCAACCATTCCTTCTCCATTATTGCACCCAAAATCTGCAGTATCTCCACCCATACTTAAAATAAGTCTCCTCTTTCCCCACCTTCAGAGTTCATCTCAAAAAACACCTTGATGAAAAATCTAACTTGCAAGTTCTTTTCCAGTGGACACATAACCTTACTCCTTTCTCAACTGCATCACTTCTACTTTGATCCTCTGTTCTCAGCTGATGCCTCCCTCTTATATATACTAATAAAATTAATTCACATTTGATTTTCTACTCTGATAACATTATTTATATATTGTATTAATTGCCTATGGGATTATCTACCTTCTGTGATTACTCCGTGTTTGTGAATTTGTTCTATTTTCTTTTTTTGTGAAACTCTTCACCTAAGCTGTACCTGTAAATGGTCTGTAGTGATTAATGTAGTTTCCTGGTAAAGAAACTAAAATAAAAATAAATAAATATTACAAGTTGGCATAATGGTTAAGGTCTTTGCCTCTCATGTACAAGGTACAATAATTGATCCTGACCGCCAGCCAATGCCTGTTTGGAGTTTGCATGTTCTCCTGTGTCTCTGTGGGGACCCCCTCCCCACCACCAAAAAACAAGCTGAGTGTTTTCTTCTCAAACTGACCAATGAATGGAGCTGTGGGTAGCACCACAGAGTCTATATGGTGCAACAGAACTGAAAGAGTTGTAAAGACCAAGTGCTTTGGGCATCTACTGTGGTGCGCAGTATCCTCAAGATGGATTACAGACTGCACACTGTGGCAAGGCTAGCTAGTTGATGGTGTATAATATGGCTGTAGGGTATTCAGTTATGTTGACTAATGTCGCCAAAAGGGCATGGGTATTTGACGTTGATAAGAGGGTTGAGGACCCAGCCTACTCAGACCTATTGCCAGAGACATATGCTAATGTTGAGAGGGGTGTATGTGCCCCCTACTGGCCAGTTTGTGCCCACCATAAAGCCCAGCATCCCTGGGTCAATAAGCTAATGGACAGTTTGTGTCTAGTTGCTCAGCCTGGGTTACCTAGTATAGTTCCGTTGACAGAAAGCTGGACATAAAACCAATCAACCTGCCAAACATGAACTGAGAATTGCTACACTCATTGTAGGTTCACTGGCAGAACACAGCTTGGAAATGGATGACATGATGGTACGGAGGAGGTTGGACATCCTGTGTATCCAAGAGAAAGCATGGAAGGGCACTGCAGCAAAGCCACTTGGCTTGGGATCTAGGCTCTACTACTTGGCAAGAAGACAGGCTGGGAATTGTGGTGAGAGGGAAGGTTCAGAAGTCAGTGAGGGATATCATTAGAATTAGTGATAAACTCATGGCAATGAGACTCCAGTGTAATGATAGGGCAGTATTCATAATCTCAGCCTATGCCCCACAGCAGGGTTGTGATATTGAGGAAAAGAGTGCATTCAGATAGCACTTGCAGGACCTACTAGATAATGCAGGACAACATGAATTAGTGTTGATAATGGGTGTCTTGAACGTACATGTGGAGACAGACAGAACAGGATATGAGGGCTGCCTGGGTCCACGTGAGTGGGACAAAAATAATAAAGAAGGAGAGACCATTCTAGAGTTCTGTTTGGCAAATGGCTTGATAAAAGTCAAAATGTGGTTCAGAAAGGGAGACGGTCACAAGATTGTATACAAGAGTGGCCAACATGCAACTCAGGTTGATTTCCTCCTAGTAAGGAAAGGGCACTGGGGTAGAATCATGATTGCAAAGTCATCCCCAGTAAAGCAGTTGTCCCACAACATAAACCACTGGTTGCCACAGTCAGTTCAAGCAGTGGTCAGAGAAGACTCTAAGGTCAACAGAGATCAGGCTGAAGACCTGGAAGTTGATTGGAAATAAAGTGCAACTGTTCAAGGTATCACTCAGGGCTCTAGCACAACAAGAAGAGGAGGAAATAGGCAGAGATGAAGAAGAATGGCAGCACCTCAAAACAGCAAATATGTGGTCAAACCAGGTATAGAAATAAGGTACATAAAGACAGCTAGTGGTCCAATGCAGAAGTCCAGGAAGTCATCAAAATACAGAAAGAGTGCAAGAAAAAGTGGGAGACAGAAATGCTAGTCAGACTAGGATGGAATACTAGTTGGCCTATAAAGAAGGTTAGGAAGGAGTTTCAATAGCAAAGAAAATAACAGAGCACCGGAGACTACCAGCTTCTGGAAATTAACTCAATAGGTGGCACAAAGAAACAATATCAGATTGCAAGGCAAAAACAGAAAGATAAAGAAGACAGTCAGGCACCCTTCATAAGGGATGCCAGCAACAACCTGCTCACCAGTCCGCAGGATATCAAAGACAGATGGAAGGAGTACTTCCAGCAGCTTCTGAATGAAGAAATCCCCACAGAAGCTGTACTGCCCCAGACACAGTCTACGATGAAAGAAGAAGAGGAGCCCAGCCTAGAAGAAGTAAGAACAGCACAAGGAAAATGAAATCAGGGAAAGCAACAGGCTCAGATGAGGTCACAGCAGATAGGATAAAGATGTTGAATGAGATAGGGAAGAAATGGCTCCTGAGGGTACTCATAGCAGTGTGGAGAGAATGGCGTATCCCAGATGACTGGAGAATAAGTATACTTGTGCCAGTGTACAAGAACAAAGGTGACATCCACAACTGTGGGCAGTACAGAGGTATCAAGCTCTTGTCACATTGCATGAAAGTTCTGGAGAGGGTGATTGATAAACAGAGATGGACAGTAATAGAAAATAAGATGAGCAGTTTGGATTCAGATCAGAATGCTCACAACTGGCCCAATGTTTGCAGTGAGACAGATAGTTGGAAAGAAGTTAGAAATGAGGAAAGAGTCCAATCGAACATTTCTAGACTTGGATAAGGCATATGATAAAGTCCCAAGAAAGCTGATTTGGGTAGTACTGCATTGGTTCAAAGTCACAGAAACATTGGTAGAATTAGTGCAGGCTGTGTACAAGAACCCAATGACTCAAGCACGAACAGTGTTCAGACTCACAGAGGGGTTCCTAGTGACAGTGGGTGTGCACTAGGATTCAGCTTTGAGATCACTACTGTTCATACTGATGGACTACATTAGCAAACATGTCAGAGGGGACAGATCAACAAAGTTACTGTATGCAGATGATGTGGTATTACAGGCAGACTCTGAGCAAGAACGTCAGCAAAGAATAAGGGAATGGAATGCAAAGCTGGAGGCATATGGGATGAAACTAAGCACAGATAAGATAGTAGTGATGGTAGCAAATTGGGGAAATCAGAAGAAGCTGAGAATTAAGATTGAAGGAAAGATGTTGGAACAGGTTAATAACATCAAGTGTCTGGGAGGGTGGTTGAGGAGCAGGGAAGTCTGAATGAAGAGGTGAAAGCTAGAATCAGAGGGGCTGCAGCCAAGTGGCATAGAGTCTCAGGTGTAGTGAATGACAGAAGAATGACAAAGAAGTTGAAAAGTAAGGTGTACAAGACAGTGGTGCAACCAGTACTACTGTATGGTTAGAAACCTGGGCAGTAAAGGCAGAGCAGATGAGGAAGCTAGAGGTGATGGAAATAAAATGCCTGAAAAGGGTGGTAGGATGCACACTGAGGGACAGAAAAAAAAATAGCATATAAGAGCAAAAGCCAAAGTAGCTCCAATTGCAGAAAAGATCAAAGAGAACAGACTATGGTGGTTTGGACACGTGAAGAAAAGCAGAAGACAATCTGGTGAAGAAGATTTGGGACAAACAGGAAGAAAGTAAGAGGAAGCGAGGACATCTGGCAAAGAGGTGGATGGACTGTGACAGAGAAGATCTGCGAAGGTCAGGCATGAGTGTCGAAGGCAGGAGTGTGGCACTGAATCGAGAGAGATGGTGACAGTTAACACGACACCCCAGACCCCGTGTAGAAAATGGGAAAAGGGGGCTGATGATAATGATGATGATGACATATTACCTTTCCTGCTACATATTAGTTGTTGCTTTTCATTTAAACTGAATAAATTCAGTTGAGACATAGAAGTAGAAGTCTTCAGAATTCTTTGTTCATGTTAACCTCATTACATGTTGAAATAATGTTCATGTAACTATGGACTTTATTTATTGATTTATGTATTTATGTATGTATGTATGTATTTATTTATTTATTTGTTAGCATTTGTTTACTGGGATATTCTGGCTGGGCATATGCAAATACCCCTTTCCAAAGTAGAGTTAGGGAGAAAAGCTGCAAATTACAATAGATACATACATATACAGTAAATTATAATACAGACTAATACAAGTGTTTAAAGCAGATAATAACAATAAGCAAGGGCTGCAAAGGTATGTGGTCTGATAATTATACATTCTGATATAGTCTAAAGTGATAAAGTCAAAATACACTTTTCAACATTTGTAACTTTTTTACATGTATAGCAAAAGTAGGCATGAGGAATGAGTAAAGTGTACCATTGAGGTAGGAGAGTGCTGGATAGTATAAAGGAGAAGATGAGTACAAGCTAGAAATATGACGAGCAGAAGGGGTCGGCGCCTAGTGTGAGATAGTGAGGATGGGAACAGCCAGCAGGGGCAAAATAGGAGTGTGTCTTGGGAAAGGAGAAAGAGGTTAGTCTAGAACAGCACAGGGACACAGCCAGAAATCCATTAGGTGTTGTCTGAGCTGGAACTTGAATGGCATTTTTCAGTAATGTCTTAAATAAGATAGACATGAATTTGTAAGTTTACATTGCTACAGGAAAAAAATTACAGAAACTTTAAGTTTTATAGTATGTATAGTATATTGTGCAACTTTTTAGACACACCTGTAAGAATGCCTTTATGATACCCAAACCTATCTTTTAATTAAAATAATTATTATATGAGATGTAGTTTTAGAACAATGCTGAAACTGTAAGTCAAAGCTTTGTTTCAGAAACATTGTTTTATGAGTAATTGACAATGGGACAATTGGATAACTTGAAAAAAGTAAAAAAAAATGTTGCAGTATTGCATACTCTGCCAAATACGATAAGTAAATATTTGTAGCACTGCTGTAAAGGACTGGCAGACGTTCTTTAGCTAAAAATAAAGTTAATATATGTTTTGTACATTTTATTTCAGAAATTTATCAACTTAATTTTTGTTGACATGAACTTAACTATTTGCAGGTCAACTATCAGTAACATAATGTTCTAATAGGTACCTGTTTTGGAAGTGGCTAAGATCAGAGAAACAATGCAGAAGGTCTTTGAACAAGGTATGCAAGTCAAGCAAAGATCAAAAATGCAATTAGTCATGTAGAATGTGGAAAGGCCTAAGGCCTTGATGGATATACCTCATATTGTTACTAAAGAGTGGGGTCACAGATGACTCATAATCTCATATAGGTGTTTAATGGGGCTATGGTGGGGAACACGTTTCCTCAGCTGATGACAGAAGCAGCAGTGGCGGTGTTACAGAGTGGGAAGGGGAAAGGGGGGGCACATAAATAAGACATGTGTCTCAGGCTCCCTAACCATGTGAAGCAGTGTCTATCCCTTACCTAATATACTAATTTACTAACCATTAGGGTGATACAGTGGCATAGCAGATAGTGTTGTCACCTCACAGAAAGAGGTTCGCTAGTTTAATTCTCTGCTGTAGTGCCGTCTGTGTGATGTCTGCATGTCCTCCCTGTGTTTGCGTGGGTTTTCTCTGGGTGCTCTCATTTCCTCACACATACAAAGACATGCAGTAGGTGGACTGGACACTCTAAACTGACTGTAGGTATGCATGTGTGTATGTGTGTGTGTGGTATAGAAGTGCAATCATAGCAGGGCTAGCCACCCAGTGGTATGAACATTGGTTCTAGTTGATTGTTACTGTTGAGGTGACACCCTGATCCCATGTGCAAAAATGATAAAAAGAAGTTAGTACTCAGAAATCTTTAGCAGAAGTATATAATTCAATCAAGTTATTTGATAAGAATCAAAAAATGAAATTTAATGATTAAACAGAAATACTGACAATCAGAATTTGGATAAGTTGCTAAAAAGATATAATATGACTTCACCAAAGGAGTTCATTAAATGTTACACAATGTTGTTAACAGATGATTTATCTAAGATTATCATAACAGAAAAAAATAATTAATAAATGGAATAGTCTTACATTCGCCTTTTAAGATAGACTAAAGACTAATGCTTACCAAAATTATTTTATTGACAAAAATGTTATACTTTATTCAGTCAACAGTTTTGATTCCAGAGACAAATTAAAAAAAAAAAATATATATATATATATATATATATATATCCATATATATATATATATATATATATATATATATATATATATATATATACATACATATATATATATATATATATATATATATATATATAGAGCAATTGTGATTTTTTTTGTGGTATTCAGGTAAGCCTAGAGCTTCCTTTATCAATTACATCAGACACTGGGATAAAGGAAGTATAACATTTCCTAACATAGAAATATAAGCTTAAGCAAATGCCTTTAAAAATATTGGTTAGATAATCATTATGAAAATGAATGGAACGCCATACATGTTGACAATTGTAACAATTCAGGATTAAAATCAATGAGTTTATTATTTATAGCAGATAATAAAATGTTAAGGGTAAAAAGTATTTTAATAGTTCCCTAAATAAATAGACAACTAATTTTACAGATACACCCATAGAGGATGACCCCTCTAGTTTCAGACTATCCTAGAACAATTCATTAATCACTATGGTCTTAAATGTAGCTGGATATATTTCCATTTTCAGCACATAAAACATAACAAGAAACATGATAATAATAAAAAAGAAATAAAGAAAATTTGTAATAAAAATTGGTAATAATAATAAAAAATGGTGAATAAAATCAACAAAAATTAAGGCACATACTCAATAGTAGTCATGACTAGAGTTAAATCAGTTTCAAAGCATCTTACTTAATACAAACAGGCTATACCTTAAATCTTCTGCTATAATAAGATAAAAGTACAAGTGGGAGGAGAAGTAGGAGGAGTAGTGTTAGGTAAGATAAAAAGTAGATCAGAGCATCAAAGGACTGGAAGGAGTAAAGTCAACCTAAACACGTCAGACATGTTCTTGGAAAATTGGAACAGCAAATAGGTTTGGGATTCAGGAGCAGTCTTCCATTCTAATTGTTGTGTTGGCCTTCCTAAATATGTAGGGATTACATTTAGAGCCTCTAACAATACTGACATCCTAGCAAAAACCCATTCGGGACCAACCTTTTTGCAAATGTACTCAAGGTAAAAACTTAATTTAGCACTAATGGAGCAAATTTTTCTGGTTAAAGCTTTTTTAATGCCCTCAGATATTTCATGTTGTTCAATATTTATTATTTGCAGTCTATTTCAGACCTATGGTAAAACTAAAAAACTTATGGCATCTTTTGTTTAGATAGAAAAATGACATACAAACTGAAGACACGCCTTACTTAAGCAGTAAGCTAAATCTGGCTTGTGCCTCTCCAACCTGAGTCTTTATTTACTGGCCTTTCAATATGTGTGAGTCCACAGATGACAACATTCCTTTGTGGGTTATATTAGAATCCACTTAATAGAGCCACTCTGTGGAAAGTTCAGTTGGATTCATGTCAACTCATCAAAGATAATTTCGGAGAATGGAAAAAAAATGAAAACTGTTCACCAAAATCACCTTTAATGAAGAACTATTTGCATTTATTTTTTATTTATTTATTTATTTTTTGCAGGGAGGCACCCCCTGGACTTATATATACAAATTCTAAGGTCACACAACAGTGGAGAAAAAAAGCAAACTCCATTGTTAACAACAGTAATTTTAATAAACAAAACTCACTCTTTTTGCTTTCACTGAAATTACATTTGATTACATGACAAGCTCCTGATTAGTGGTACCATAAGCGTATTCAATCACATCTGAAAAAGTGGCATATTGTACCAGCTTTAAAAGCTGGTAAAATGTGGGAAGGTAGTTGACATCTTACATATTCCTTGTGTAGATGAAGCAATTAAAACTAAAGTACAGGGTGTACTTTAGCAGACATCAGGCAGACATGGGAGATAAAAATGAAGCTGTTTCATGCCAAGCTGCTGTTGTTTTCTGATCAGCACCATCTGGTTTTATGCAAACTCAATGTTAGCAGTGCCTAGGATGTACTTAATAATCCTCTAAGTATTGTTAACATTGGGTCTCACTCTAGTGTAGCTCTTAACCAGGACATTATTTAACCATTTTTGGAGTATAATCATGGTGCTCCATGCACTATAATCCAGTTAACCATCCACTGAAAACAGAATTGCTTAACAACTGCTAGAAGAGCTATTCTGTCTTCCTAAACTCATGCATTCAGTTCAGATATTACTGGAGCTGGTAGTGTATACCCAGAATTTGAAGGATTCTATCTCCCCTGCTTCCTGTCCTAGCAAAGAAACAGGGAGATGGATGAAAAGGTTTAAGAAAAATTCTGGCACAAATTTCAACTTTCAAAGGAAAGGTAGGCTGAACCTGAGGGATACCTGATGTTTTTGAAATCCAGATATTGTTAACAACAGAAAAGCACATGAAGATTGGAGTTGCAAAAGCTTTTTCCCCAACAGTCTAACTTCAAAGTCAATGTACCAGCAGGTTTGAACAGGGAATGGGAAATGCTATCAATCATGAAGGCCACATCCCAAGATCTAGAAGGGGTATTCTGAGAAGGGTTGAGATTCAGAACCTCTTTAAGGACTGCTTGACCTGTTGATGCTGGGCTACCATCCTGCCCTCCACAAAGTCATGACTGGCAAAAATAGCCAAAATGTGCACTGATCATAGAGCTAAGAACGATATCAGTTATGTGCCTAAAATAAGAGAGGATCGCCTGAATACTGAACAGGAGGATTCAGAGAATGCCACTTCCAAAAAAATGTAAAATCTCTTTCACTTAAGAGAATGTGTTTATTGGCCAGAAATAATTTCTGATACACCCCAGCCAGAAAGTCCAAAGAGAACAAATGGTCTACAGCAAAATCCAGTTGACAAGTTTATGTAGCTGTCATCTCAGCCATGGGGGATTTTTTGGATTGCATGGAATGATTTCTTGTACACACAGAGACCTCACAACCTGAAGTCACATGCTTTATGGCCACCAATGAGTGATAAGAAAAATTTTTGTTTTTTTCACAAACATTTCCAGTTAGGTATACTACTTGGGGGGGATCATACATGACATTTTCCTTCCAAAGAATGAAGAATACATCCATTGTTATCTTTCCACTGCATACTGCAACCTGCAGAACTGTTAAAGAAACATATTTTCCCTTCTGTCGATGGTTCACAATCTGCAACTACATTATATATAATTTCAGAAGGAAATGAAAATTTTCCATTCTGCCCTTTATATATATTTAACATTTTGGTTCCCATCCATCCCTACCTTCACTCTCATCTCTTTCCACACATCCCATGCCCTATGCCCTCTTGAATACCTCCAGAGATTATTTCTTTACAGATCATTTCTGAAAACTTAACTTCTGCCTATTTATGCAGTGAGTGTCGGTATCTGGTATCTACAATCTGCTTTAGATGCCACCACATCCTCTCCGCTCTGTCCTTCCTGTTTAGGAGGACGTTTTTGCATCTCATTGGCCTGATCTTGTGTGCCAGTCTCATATCCTTCTGCCTCTTCTGGTGTCTATTGAGAAAAAAATGTATTCCCTATAGTCCCTAGCTATATCTGACATTTTTATGTCACCACATTGACCTTTATCTCTTTTAATTTTTTGTCTTTTTCTCACTCTGTTGTCCATAACCCTGAGCACTCCACCCTTGACTTTTATTTTTTCAGTTTTCCTCAGTTCCCTAACACAACTATGGCCCTCACTTCCAGTCCATTATAAGCTACTCAACAAAATTTCTCACCATTATCTTTTTGCACACAATGGCATGGCTTCTGTATGCTAATTGCACTTTCAGCTGTATATCCCCGAACCCCTCTTCTTAATTAGAACCATGTCCAGAATTACAGCCTTCCTGGTACAATCCTACAGTGGTTGACAGAGCCTCTCAGTGTCTACAACCTCACTCAACACCCTCTTCCTCTTCACTCTGGAACTTAAAATCTCCTGCATAGTTTCCTCCAGGCCTATTCAGATCATTTATAAATATATCTTTCTACCACCTATTACACTCCTTTACTATCTCCTCAGTCTCTCATCTTGCTCTGTTAATATGTCTGGGAACTGATACTTTATTTCAGTCAATTAGCATCCTCTTCTTCTTCCTTAAGTGCCAGTGTGCATACCCTGGTTTCAAATGCTGTCTGCTATCTTATTCCCTGCTGGAATGTCATTTCTTCTTTTCCCTGACCCTTCATTTGATGGCCTCCTTAAGGCAGATTCAGGGCTGGTCTTACACCAGTTAGACCTATTTGGCCCAATAGGGCCCCACACCCTCAGGGGGCCACACACTGGGTAATGACAGGGTCCTGATGTGTACCAGAGATTTGCTTGACAAACTCTACAGCAAAGTGCAAGGCATTTTCCTATTAGTAATATTGCTCCTGTAGTTGTTGCAAGTCTTTGTTAGTGGAGACATTTCCCATCATGCATTGCTTCAAGGGCTAGTCCAGTATAATTAGTAACTGCTGAGTCACATCTTTTGAATGGTTCAGTGTGTTAGCTGTTTATCCTGCCATACTGGGCAGATGCTGTTACTCAGGCTAAACAGAGTTTTCAAACCATAACTGGTCTAATTAACCATTTGGTTCTGAGTACCACCCAAGTTACAGTCTCAGAAGTTAATAAGACCATGTTTAATTTCAAGACTGATATACATGTACTGCGTTTTCTTTTGCTCCTCCTACTGATTTATTTATGACAACTATGGATGGAATAGTCTCAAACAGTTTGAAAACAAACTAGTAAACATAAATAAAAAATAATAACAGATACTATGATGGGAGTTGACTTCTGATCACAAAAGAATGGTAATATAATGTTACCTAAGAAATGCTTGCTACAGTCAGAAATGGGAGCAAAATAATCCCAGGGAAATAAAATATGAGGTGCGTGTGTGCTGAGTAGTTGTTGGCAGAAGTAGACTGAAAAAGATTCCCTTGGCTGAACATATGAAAACAGTAGCAGAACCAGTTTGACACATAAAAGGTATTGGAAGAGTATCATAGGTTCAGGGTGACGTACAAAAAGAGGGGGCAGAAACATAAAGCTCGACAATGGTCAGACTAGATTGGGCAAGTATTTTGGGAGAAAGTATATTATAAAAAGCTGAATAAACTATTATGGTTTTGTATGTTCTCCATACAACTATGTGGGTTTCCTTAAGTCATTCCAATTCCCTCCTACCTGCCAAAATATGATTCTTAGTGACTGCTCTATAGAATGTCTCCATAATAGTCCTTATTATTGCTCTGGTGACCTGTGATATGGCTGGAAACAATCTGCATGCATTAGTCCATTTACCTATCTCAAGTAATTACATAAATAAACTTTCAGAAATAGTTATAAGTGGGGTAGTGTGTGAGCAATGCCATTTCTAAGGAGAATGCTGAGATTATAAGGAAGTTCAACCAATTTGTGATGTGAGATGATGACTGGAAGAAGCCCATGAGAAATTGCTCATATTAGTTGTCAAAGGATTACAGAGGATAACACAGTTAGAAATTATTCATGTTCATTTTATCCCCCCACTCCTCCTACAACAATAGAGGGCAGCACCACCGACTGATTTGTCCAGAAGTTCATGACATCTGAGGGCACTGGGCATAGGAGCTGAAAGCTGCAGAATGTGATGACTCAGACGTTTCATGTTTCAAAATGAGCCGGCTTCTTAGCAGCATGGTCTGCTCCATGCTGACAGCAGCAACTCCAAAAAACCTGGAGTTTGTTGAGTACTTAACTTACAAAGATATTTTTATTTATTTTTTAAAGTTTGTTAACCAAGGTAGAGCACAGGCCTACCTAGACCATATTCTTTCTAAACAATCAACTTTAATCAATATCAATATCAATATCAGTATCAGTATCAGTATGAATATCAGTATCAATATCAGTATCAGTATCAATGCAACACTGATATATCTGCGGTGGTGCAGCAGTAGCATTGTTGCCTCACATCAAGAGGTTCTCCCGTTCGATTCTCGGCTGGAGTGCCTTTATTTTATTTATTTTATTTTATTTTATTTTACATTTGTTAACCAGGCTAGTCCAACTGGATATATGTCCATTTTCAGTAGAGGCCCGGGGAGATAAGCTCCACATTAAGTAAAGCCTTCTGTGTGGAGTCTGCATGTCCTCCCCACGGTTGGATGGGCGTTTGAAAGACATGCGTGAATGGGCATGCCTTCGTTGAAGGTTGAACGTCGAGCTGGCACCTCGGCATTCGTGAAAATCTACTGCCAATCGTTAGTGGACTGGAGTTCCACTGTGGCAACCCCTAACCGGGAAAAGCCGAAAGACAAACAATAACAACAACAACATCAATGCAACACTGATAAGGTAAGAACAATTGTGCAGAGGTATAAGTCAGGATAATATGCAGCATGAAATAAACAAAATCACAAGTAGATGGGTGATTTAATCAGAGAGAAACTACAGGTTATCTTGGAACTGGGGATAATCCAGGAATTCAATAGTTTACTTCTTTTTCATCATGTCTCATGATAAAATATGAGCCAGTAAATAAACATACTGTTTTATTTTTAATATGCAGTAATAGCATATATTTCTGATACCTAATCTGAAATAGTCTTAAGTCTATAAAGCCAACATGGAGGAAAGGTTGGGGTGATAGGTAGAGGGAGGTCAACTGGGGGCCCACCAATATGGTTCAAATTGGGCCCCACAGTTGCTAAGGCCAATCCTGGATAGATTGATATTCCATGTCCACTTCCATTGCTTCCTTATTTGTCAGATCTGAACAAATTGAAACTAGGCACATCCCTGACCCACTTCCTCTCATCACTGGGCCATGTTTCTCTGATATTAGCAATGTCCACCCTCTCCTACCTTCTGCATCATTGCCTGCAACTTCCTTACCTTCATACCTAGATGCCTTGCAGTACAGAACAATATTCCCCAGCCATGCTGTGAGCCATCCTTATTTATCAACTTACTGTGTTACGTGTCCTTTTTCTCGGTAATCACCTAGTACCATGTCTACTTCACACTGTTCTGTTTTCAACACACCTTCCTTCTTAGCTTACAATCATTTCCAGCTCTGGTCTGAGCACTGCTATTTCTTCTGTTCTATAAATATGTCTGGCTTGGAACAGAAATAGTCTCTCACCATCCTCCTACCAGTCTCAACCCCTGCCCCTTTGTCTAGTGCCACTCAGTCCTCCCCTTCTTACGTCTGGTGACTGTGACACTGGTAACATTTGTGAGATTACTACCACCAACCTTCTATGTAAAATCTGAACTAAACATGGCTGTCATATTATCAACTCATGAGGAGGCCTACAGGAACATCTCATGACATTTGCTAACATTTTCACTTACCCAGGAACATGAAATATAGAGAGAACAAGCATGAGGACTTTGTCTGTCACCATTAACAAACTTACATGGCCTGACTCCAATGGGAATACTGTTTTGTTCCTCTCTTGTTTGTTAGGTGTCAAATAATGAATTGTGTGTTAGTCTAACTCAGCAGAGATCTCCTGAAGGGAAATTGTGTTCTAATTTGAGATGCAGGGTATCTCCATAAACATAGTCTCTTGCTTCTAGGGAAAGGAATCTGGAAAGGTTAAAGCTAACGTTTGGTTGTGCAATAACCTTTCATATAGATGAATTAGTGTGAGAGATGATATTAAGTGACAGGTCCAATAAGAGTGAGATAGCTGAAAAAGCCTCACTGGTTTGAGTGAGTGAGAAGTGTCAGAACTTAGTGTAAGTGATCCGGTAATTAAGGGTAAGCAAGTGGAAGAGTGCTGATACACTGACCCGGTGCACTAATTCCCTCACTTCAAAGAAGAAGGAGGAGACTCTTGGGGAGAATAAAGGGATGGAGCAGGAGGAAGGGGGATGCACTCATAAGGATACAAATCTGCAAGGAACAGACTAGAAAATTCCATGCTGCATTGAAGACAGGGAGCAGGAGTTGACTGAGGTCATAGACAATTAGGGGTTCAACTGGCTGTTGTAAAACTGTACCCGAAAGGATAGAATTCTGGATATAGTTTTAATCAATATGTAACAAATAACAAAGGCTGCTGAGAAATTTGGAAATTCACTGTTAATTCCATAGCTGACTATGAGCTTGAATGATCCTTTCTGGTTAGCAGTAAGTGTCATGGATGGCCAGAATGCCTCTATTAGAGACACTTGAATTGGGTTAGGGAAGAACTCTGATTAGCCATATAACTTACTCTGTATTTACTGGATCACTGCTCTACATGTCAACAATAATATTTACAAGGTTATCGGCATACAAAACAGAATGTTATTGAGATGTTATCCTCTTTTACTTTATTTTCTTTCCCTCCTGCATATTCTGTCACATTAGAGGTCGGACTTTGCCTTTTCACTGACCTTTACGTAGTACCATAAGGATATTTTTCAGCCTTCTGATTAGATTACCTCCCTTAGTATGACAGGACATATTTCTTCTTGTCTCTGACCTTACTATACTGATCAGAGATGGCTTTCTTGCTCTTGACATAGAACTTCATGCCCATGTGTTATGAATTAAAAAATGACCATCATCATTTCAGACGATGAAGGACAGAGACTCAGAACTGATGTCACTAATTCAGTCAGTGTCAGAAAATACCTACTCTGGAACATAGACTGCTGTGATTTTCCTTACAGATATTTTGTATCAGTGTTTTAAGAGTGAGCATGCTCTGGTTAAAATAAAAAAAAACACTCTCACCCACCAAAAGCCCCACAGAATAATCATATTGTCTGTGAATAAATTAGAAAAAAATAGATAAAAATAAAATATGTGGTTTGTGAATGATTTCAACTGCTTTAAAAATATGCAAAATACTTTCTTTCTTTCAACATCTTAGAGTACTGCAACAAAGGGAGACATTTGCACTCACAAAATCCAGTAATCCCCTTCAGAGTACAGACTAATATCCACAGCACACAGGCTCTTCCAAGTAGCTGTCTTCTCTCTCTATTCCTTTTTAGGAAGATCTCCAGGTTTCCTCATGTATAATCTTCAGGAATTCTTCTTAATGTTGCAAGCTGCCTAGATCCAATATTCTAGGTACACAATCCTCATCCAGGTGAGGCCACCTTCAATCTGACTTGGCAGGGTTGCAACTCTTTATTTATCCATTCTTTAATTACATAATTGGTTATATTAATTTGAGCCATGAAGAAATCCTTTCTGCCTAATACACAATAATACCTGATTATTTAATGCAACAGTTATATTTGCAGCCCTACACACAATATTTATAAAATTCTTAAAGCAACAGTTCTATGTACACATCGTTTACATTATTTTACATAATTTTGTCACACCATTCGATGTTACAGTGACCCTAACCAGATTGAAATCTGCAGTTTCAGGCCCAGTAGGTGGGTTGTGAGCCTCAGTGATGCCATCCCTATTACTGATATTCAAACCTGCTCTGTTTCATCATGAATATAAAAGTCTGAAAAAGAAAGCACCCACCTACATAGTTTTGTGTTTTCACTCTGCTATCTCCACAGTTGACAAATACTGGTGACCACTGTAAATTCACAGTCGAGAAGGCAGTAGTTTAATGAAGATGATGCCCATTTAATTGTCAAGTATGCCCTTTCAATTGTGGAATACTTAGTTTCTACTCCGCGTTTTTATTCAAAAAACATATGAGATGTCCTTTACCATCAAAGGTCTGTGACAACACTGTCCCAAGCCTTATCTCTGAAGTACAAGTATATGCTATAAAGTCATTATTCATCATCAACCCCTTTTTCTCCCATTTTCTACATGGGGTTGGGAAGTCGTGTCAGTTGTCACCATCTGTCTCAATTCAGTGTCACACTCCTACCTTCTTCAACAATCATTCCTGACTGTCACAGGTCTTCTCTCCCAAAGTCCATCCATCTCTTTACTGGACACCCTCATTTCCTCTTACCTTCTTCCTCTCTGTCCTAAATAATTTTCACCAGACTGCCTTCTGCTTTTCTGTATGTGTGCAAACCACCATACTCTGTTCCTTTTTACTTTCTCTGCAATTGGAGTTACTTTAATTTCTGATGTGATGTGCTTATTTCTTCATCTGTCCCATAGTGTGCATCATACTGCCTGTATCTTTATTTCCATCACCTTCAGCTTCCTCAACTGCTCTAACTTTACTGCCCAGGTTTCCATACCAAACAGTAATACTGGTTGCACCAATGTTTTGTACACCTTACTTTTCAGCTTCTCTGGCATTCTTTTGTCATAGACTACACCTGATACTCTGTGTCAGTTGGCTGCAACCCCTCTGATTCGAGCTTTGACATCCTCTTTCAGACTTCCCTTCTCCTCAGCCAACCCTCCCAGATACTTGAAGCTGTTAGCCTGTTCCACTATTTTTCCTTCAATCTCTATTCTCAGCTTCTTTTAATTTTCCCCATTTGCTGGTATTACAACTGTCTTAGCTGTACTCATTTT
This sequence comes from Protopterus annectens, assembly GCF_019279795.1. Taxonomy (NCBI): domain Eukaryota; kingdom Metazoa; phylum Chordata; order Ceratodontiformes; family Protopteridae; genus Protopterus; species Protopterus annectens. The sequence continues at coordinate 144,969,351 of NC_056728.1, read as the reverse complement.
TATCCCGTATGCCTTCAGTTTTGCATTCCATTCCCCTCTTTTGCTGAAGTTCTAAATTAGAGTCTGCCTGTAATGACACACATGATGCACAGAGCAGTTTTGTTGATCTGTCCGCCCAACCTGTTTGCTAATGTAGTCCATCAGTATAAACAGCACTGGGCTCAGAGCTGAACACCGTTACACATCCATTCTCAATGGGAGCCCCTCTAAGAGTCCAAACACTTTTTGCACTTGAGTCATTGTACATAGCCTGTACTAATTCTACCAATGTTTCCAAGAACCACAGCAGGACTATCCAAATCAGTTTTCTTGGGACCATTATCATATGATTTCTCCAAGTCTAGGAATGCCCATTTGGACTCCTTCCTTATCTCTAGCTTCTTCTTAACTGTCTGCCTCACTGCCAACATTGGGTTGGTTATGCTGCATCTTGTTCTGAAGCCAAACTGCTCATCTCCTATCTTACTTTCTTCTGCTCTGCGTATTTGTTTATCAGTGACCCTCTCCAAAACTTTCAGGCAGTACGACAGGAGTTTGATACCGCTGTACTGCTCACAGTCATAAATGTCCCCTTTTGTTCTTATACACACTGGCACTAGTATGCTAATTATCTAGTCATCTGGGGTATGCCTTTCTTTTCATACTGCTATAAGTCCCCTCAGGAGCCATTTCATCCCTATCTCACCCAACATTTTGATCATATCTACTTTGACCTCATCTGCACCTACTGCTTTCCCTGACTCCATTTTCATTAGTGCTGTTGTTACTTTTCTAGGTTGGGTTCCTCTTCATCTTTCATTTTAGGCTGTGGCTGGAGTGGTACACCTTCTGTGGGGGGTTTTCTTCATTCAGAAGCTGCTGGAAGTATGTCTTCTATCTGACTTTGATGTTCTGCTGGCTGGTAAGCATGTTGTTGCTGGCATCCCTTATGAAGAGTTTGACTATCTTCTTTATCTTTTTGTCTTTGCCTTTTGTTGCATGGTATCTACTGTGACATGTTCCAGAAGCTGGTAGAGTGCCTGTGATGCTTTGCTCTTTGCTATTGCAATTCTTCTCTTAGCTTCTTTGTTAGCCAAGAGCAAAGCAGTATTCCATCTTAGCCTGGTCCATCCTTTCTATTTCTCACTTTTTTCCTGCACTCCTTTCTTTTGATGACTTCCTGGTCTTCTGCATTCCACCACCAGCTTTACTTATGTATCTTCTTTCCATTTCTGGCTTGGGTGCATATCTATTCTATAGTCTTCACAGATGTTGTTTTGCGGCACTGTCATACTTCTTCAACTCCACCTACTGGCTCTTCCCCTTAAGGTGCTATATCCCTAAGAAATTCCTTGAATTCTTGTGTTTTATCTCTAGTCAAATTCCAGGTCTTCAGATAAGTTTCTGTTGACCATAGAGCCTTCTCTGACCATTGCTTGCAGCTAATTGTGGCAACCAGTGATTTATGCTGTGGGCCGACTGTTCCACCAAGTATGACTTTTCAATCACTGATTCTACTCCTGTGCCTTTACGTTACTAAAAGGAAGGCCCATAATTGAGTATAGAAGGCCCATAATTGAGTATAACATCCCTTTCGGGATGTACTGTACAAAGCACCCGCAGCAATTGGAGAGACTTCAGATCAAGGGACTCCAGCACGTGCCTTACACAGACCGACTAAAGTCCTTCTCACTATACTCGGTATCATATAGACTTCTTCAACCCAAACCTAATGAATTTGCTGTACATCTGTAAACCAAACAGGACTAGAGGCACCTGTTCCAGGGGACTATATATGGCCTGCAACTTGAATAGGATATGCTGGAGGGACAGATTTGTCTCCCAGTGACTGCCCCATCTTTGGAAGAGGCTGCCAATTCATGTGTAGCAGATCACCTCTATGACACTGTTCAAAAGGAACCTGGAAGAGTGGCTGAGACACTGTAAATTCTTATGAGAGATAGTGCCCACAACCCTCCTGGACATGGGTAGTCATTACTAAATACAATCCTAAGTAATGACTACAGTATCTATGGTATTACATTAGGATGAAACGGGTAGGCTTGAAATGGCCTCTGGGTCGATAGCCTAGTTACCTCCTATGATCCTATGATCCTATAGGACACCATCTAGATTCTGTGCTGCTGGATACAACTACTTTTTGGGTGAATTTTGAGGTAGAAAACTCAGCATGTTTTTTAGGAGGTGGGAGGAACCTCACAGAGACAAAGAGAGAACATGCATACTTCATTCAGGCATTGGCCAGAGGTCAGGATCAAACCTTGCACTTTGTGCATGGGATGCAAAAATCTTAACCATGTTAACCCCAAGACATACTATAAAAAGCCTAATGAAATTCAGAGAGGGTAAGGCATAATATTCTCTTCAGAGCATTGCATGCCTTTAGTGTCCATTTAACATTAAGGGAAATGTTTCTTTTTGTCAAATCTGTAAGGAAGCAAGGTGCTATAACATAGGGTACACATTTCTAATAGTAATCAGCTAACCCCAGAAATGCCTTCCTTTGTTTCATGGTGCCAGGAATATGCCAGTTTGTCATGTTTTCTGCTTGGGTCCTAACAATCCCTCTATCAATCACATAATCTAAATATTTTACTTCTATCCTGCCTAGCTTGCTCCTGGAGGCATTGCTAGCTAGCCTGGCATGTCACAGAGTATAGTGCAGTCACTACCTTAGTTATATGACACTCACAATCCTCTCAATGCATTATTGCCTTTTGTATGTAAAACAAGCAGCATACTTGATGTGGGGGGTCTCTTAATGTTCTGTCCATTAATCACCAAAAGGTTGCAGAGACACCATGTAACCCGACAAGAAGAACTGTGGGCTTTAACCACTTCAGGTATCTGTCAGAATCCCTTCATTAGGTCTAATGTGGTCTAGAACCTTGTCTTCCCTAGCCTGCCAGAATCCCTTCATTAGATCTAATGTAGCCTAGAACCTTGTCTTCCCTAACCTTCCAGAATTCCTTAATTAGGTCTTATGTAGTCTAGAACCTTATTTTCCCTAAACCTTTGTAATAATCCATCAGCCTCAAGCATTAAACAGGTGTCAAGTTTCAAAATGCTGTTCAGCTTCCAAAAATCATGACAGAACCCAACTGTTACATCAGGCTTTGGGACTAACATTGTGCAGCTGTTCCACAAGCATTCTGACTCCTCTGTCACCCCCCCCCCTCCATCTTAAGCAGTTTTTTGACATTCCTTTAGCAAAGCCTTTCTCTATGACTCTGGTATTCTGTAACATTTATAAATTAACCTTTTCCCTACAAACAGTCTCTTTTGCCAGATAGTTCTGAAAACACTTTTTTTAACAAAAACTCTCTTATTTTCTTCTTTCTGTGGCATACATAAAGTATCAACTACCCAAACCGTGGGCATAGATGACAGTTTACTTCCTCACCAGCTCTTCTAAACTCAGGTGCTAAACTAACTACAGAGATTTGTACTTTTTTACAAGGTTTCAGGATATTAATATATTTATTCTAGCCTTTTCTGACCAGTATATTTCTGAGGACGTTGGGGACATTGCATCAGAATGGGTTTTGTTTAAAACTTGAATAACTTAAGCAGCAGAAAGGAGGTGTGGTCAGAAAATAGTTAGTCCTTATCACTATGGCAACCCCAAAGCTTTGAAGAAAGTAGAACGCAATGGTGCGGCATCACCATATATTAGGGTAATATGATAGAACCTGCTGCACAGAAAAAATCCCCCAAGGAAATGAACAAGAGGATGGTTATTACTTATACTAATAAGAATAGAAGTATAACAGAAGTTATTAAAAAGAATTGGGGTATTTTACAGTTAGATGAGAGGCTCAAGGCCTTAGTAGGTCCAGGACCTAGTTTTAGTTATAAGAACACGAAATCTTTGAAAAAGATGCTTTGTTATGAGAGACATACATTTGATAGGTCATTGTCAATGAGAAGGGGTACTTTTCCTTGTCGTAATTGCAATCAGTCTAGTTTTATTACCAGCAGAGGCAGTTTTATACATCCAGATACTTCTGTGTGTTATAGATTCAGTCATTATGCAGATTGCAAGACTAGGAATTTAGTTTATTTAGCCATCTGTAAAAAATGTATTGTTTTTTATGTGGGCAAAATGAACAGGACTCTCAGAGAAAGGATCAGGGAGCATTTGTATGCTATTAATAGAGAAAATGAAAATAATGCTTTAGCGAGACATATTTTGACACATGGTACTACACATAGTTTTGAGTTCATGGTTTTAGAACTCATATACACTACCATGAGATTAGGTAATACTGTTGGCTTTACAGAAAGAGAAGAAGGGAAATGGATAATTAAATTGCAAGCAGATTCAGGACATGGCATGAATGATAGAGTCAGTTTAAAACCATTCCTTAGTGACCGCCCTTTAAAGCACTAGTGTATTGATGAGTAGTCTTTTAAGAACAGCAGCATTTTTATCTGATAATGGTTTTAATTTTAATTTTTTGTCAAAAATTGTTTTTGGCAAAAAAAATTTTCTGGCAGTAGTTTTTTATGTGTAAGAATGTTACATTGTTTTTATATGAATATTGAGTACATGTATATATATGTTTTTTGTTTATGAACATATGTGTTAAACGTTTAATGTTGGACAAAGATTTTATGATAATTGATTGTGTGATTTCATTGGTTCAAAGGACCACAAGGTGTGTATTTAAGAGCTTGAAGGTTTAGTCTGATGAAGCATCCTTAGCAGATGTGAAAGCGCTTACTTTTTGTAATAAAGCTGATTTATTACATTGGCAACTGGTTGACTTTGATTGTTTTGGAGTACCTGCAGTTTCTTCTTTTCTGTTGGATTTTTTGATTTGGATATAGCAGGTACCTTACCCTCAGAGGATTTTGTTTTTGACTAAAGAAAGAGACCATCTATATGATTCTGGGAGTGGAGGTGGGGTCCCTGGATTTTATTAATAGATACCAACAAGAAATTTTGAAATTGACTGTGATAGTCATCAAACTGAAGGCAAAGGTGTCTGACGAGTTTGGTGAGGCCATGGAGAATGACTTTTGTTTGGTTTCATGAATATACTGGCAAAATATGCAGAAACACAAGAGCAGGAGACAGGATGTTTATAGTAATGGTTTAGAAATGTTGACCTTAACTGAGAACATTGAGAAGTGGCAGGAACACTCTGGGGGGGCTCTTAAATTCTAAGGACTTACCTTCGTCTGAGGTGACACTTTTGGTAGCAGACAGTGGAAATAAATTCATCTGGGTATATGAGGTTACTGTAGTGATTACCCTGTACCTTTCTGCCAAGATTACATTACAAAACTGAAAATGGTTAACATATCTTTTCAATTTTGCATGGAAAGCCTGATCAGACTGATTAGTGATCACCATTTTCAAAAAAGGAGATAGACAGTGTGCTTCCATTACAGAACACATTCCACAGCCCTCACCTCACCCCCTAAAAGGCATGTTGCTGGGATGCTGGAAGACAGACTTGATCTAGCATCTGCTTGAAGAAAATGCACTTTTTATCTTGGTCACATAAATGTGGACAATCTCTTTATCCTTGCAAAAATGCTGGAGGTGCCTTGAGTGCTACACTTGTTGGTGCCATGGTCTCCTTCCTTGCTGATATGCTGCTTAACATGAAGAATGAAGAAGCATATCAGTGTTACATTATCTACAACACTGATAATTTATTGCTCAAGTCAGTGGTTGCGAGTTGGACAGTTTAGTATACAAGACCTGAATCTCTTTGGAGAGACATTTACAGGGCATGCCTCTACATTTTATTTTGTAAAAGTACTCATTTCTCTATTGTAGTATTTAAATGCAGTTTTTAGACAGATTCCTATAGCCATGGATTTGAAATGTTTTTTTTTAAGGTTTTCTGTGTCTGGATTAAACTTCACTGCTCCAAGTATATTCACAAAGTGTTTAACTCCAGTGATAGACTATTGCAGACTGCGAAGTGTTCGCATTTTTCCTTGTTTAGGAGACTTACTTATCTTTGCATTGTCTTTTTCAAAGTATTGGGAATCTGTTACTTGAGTAATAGCTCTCCTTCACTGACTGGGTTTCCAGGAGAACATTCAAAAGTCTCATCTTACTTTTTACCATGTGGCTATATTACTGGAGTGTCTTCTGGATACTTCATTTCAAAGAGTTTTTCTTCAACAGGAGAAAGTATATCTAGATCTAGATCTATTCCTGAGAATTTCTCAGAATATTAGGATTCACAGCATCCATGATTTTCATGATTCTTCTAGCCAGACTCCACATGAGTAGGATTCAGTGGTACCTAAAATCTGTACGATTTTAACATCAACATCCAATGACTTTCCATATTCCTGTTTTGGAATTTGTAAAAAGGGAACTACTTTGGTGGCGAGACCTGTTTTGTCTGACTCCAGTTCTTCCTCTCAGGTCCAGTTCAGTCTGTAACAAACAGATGCCTCAGACTTTGCTTAGGGAGCAGGGTCTTTGGGATAAAAGTGCAAGGTCTTTTGAAGAAAAAAAGACACACCAAAGCATATAAACATCAAAGAGATGTTTGCACTATAAATACACTCAACTCTCTTAATCAGCAGTGGTCCCCAGGACCTCTAAAATTGATTACAGTTAATATGACAGTGATGTGGTACATAAAAAGGGAGGTCAAGATTATACCATATGCACAGATTAGCTCTAGTAGCCTGTGATACAGCTATTCAGCACAATCTCACTCAATGGGTGTCTTACATTCCATTAGAGCAAAACATTGTAGCACACAAGCTGAGAAGGACCAGAACAGACCCACAACAATGGAAACTGAATCAGGGCATCTTTTAGGTTTTGTTCCAGCTGTGAAGCTCTGTTCAGCACATTTCATAACAAACAACTGGCAAAATTCTGTTACAGGAATTCCTACAAGCAAGCCTCATTTCCTTGGAGAGGGATGTTCCTGTATGCTTTTCGACCATTTCCACTGATAAAGATGTTCATTCTGAATATTTGAAATAGAAATGCACTCTAAAAATCATTGTGGTGATTCCCTTCTGACCCAGGCAACAGTGGTTCTCACTTCTTTTGGACATGGCCAAGGGCAATTACCACAAACTTTCTCACAGTCTAGAACTACTCACACAAGACAAGGGTTGTTTGATATACCTAAGTGTGAAACAACTTCAACTAACTACCTGGATAATAGGATTTAATATCTTCTAGCTGCGTAGAATGTACAGTAAGTATTAAAGTAGGCAAAGAAACCTGCTTCTAGGAAATCATACATTAGCAAATAATTTTCTAGTCAGTGCCACACTGAGAACCAAGACTCTTTTAAAGTTATAATTTCTCTGGTTCTGCAATATTTGTTTGAGTTATTATTCCCTATCCTTTCTTATTCCTCTGTCAAGTTTCATTTGTTGGCCATTTCCAGATATTTGTCCATGGATCACCCTCTTTCATTGCAGTCTCACATCAAGATGTTTTTGAAAGGGGCTCTGCATACCCGCCCATGGAAAGCAGATGTTTCCTTTTAGCGATCTTAATATATTTTTGGAAAAATTAACTCTTGCTCCATTTGAAACTGCTCATCAGGCTGATTTGAGGTTCTTAATATGGAAAACAGTGTTCCTGATTGTTCTGACTTCTGCAAGAAGAGTGAGTTGCAAACACTTATGGTGGATCAACCTTATTTAATTTTCCCACAAAGATAGAGTTTTGATGAGAGCTAATCCTTCATTTATGCCTGAAATGGTATCTGAGTTTACTTTGAGCCAAGATATCTATCTTTCTGTCTTCTTTCCAGAACCTAAAAATGAGGGAGAAAGGATTCTTCCTACACTGGATGTCCACATACAACTCAGAAACTATCTTAAAAATAAAAAAAAACTAAAACCTTCAATAATTTTATTCAGTTATTCATTTCTTATAAAGACATGAAAAAAAGAACCACCAGTATCAAAGGAAACAATTTCCAAATGGTTGTCACATGTTATTTCCTTTTGTTATTCCCACGATATCAATTCAATTCCAGGCAGGGTCAAGGTACATTCTGCTAGAGCCTTAGCTTTGTCAGTGTTTTTTTTTGGAAAGGGGTGGACTCTAAAAGTATTCTAGAGGCAGCAACATGGTCCTTTGTACATACCTTTACAAAGTACTACAAACTATATTCCTTTTCCAGCTCTGGAGTAAGCTTTGCTAGAATCATTTTACACAGGTTCCTGAATCCTTATTCTTCCTCTTCCCAGACTTATAATCTCTGGTGTTCTACACATACAGCTAAGGATACTGCAGCAGTGATCTGAAGCCGGCTGTATAAGTAAATGTACCATAGCAGTAGGTGATAAAACAGATAACTGCTGCAGTAAGTGGTCCCAGCCTCCATCCTCCTTATATTTAATTTGTGTTGCCAGAGTGACAACATGCTTTCTGCTAACCTAGTATTGACTTATTTCAGGGCTCTAGCCTTCCACATTCAGTTGGCAAGAAAGCTCTGAAGGCTTGGTTCCCAGACTGTTAATTTTCTCCAGTGTTGCTCGATCTATCAATGGTCAGGGCACACGGAAGGTGCTCATATGCTTTGGAAGTCAGCTGTCTGTTATATCGTAGGCAGGATATAACACAGATAGCTAAAGCTACAGCATCAGTAACCTATTCAAATATTGACTGTTGTGTTGCTTACACAACTGTACTGTACCCTGGCTCTTTGTTTGATATTTTATCACTAGACTGTGTACCACTTATCTTTGCAGTGTGTTGTTTCAGTGTAAAACAAGTGTCATCATGAAAGCTATGTCACTGATTCTAATTAAGCCAGACACAGCTATGGAATGTGTCTGAATATTCCCCAGACTTGCATCTCAAGTCCTCGAGTATCAGGAAATCTTACCTACAGGTCAGAGTTTCAAACTTGCCCCAACAAGCAATAGGATCAATATTCCTGTTCAACAATCAAGTTAAGACCTGGTAACAATATATTGCCAGAAGTAAACATCACATACAGTCATAAGGCTGCTGTTGCAAACCACGTTTGCCTCCAAACTACAGACAAAAAGTACATCCTGCGAACCCAGAAACCTCTCCCTATCTAGCTGTTCCCTTCAAACTCTCTAAACCAAATCACAGTGCACTGGTCACTCTTCCTCAATTCTTTCTCCAGAGCCCTGAGAATCCTTCCTCTCCTACCCTAATGAACTATCCATCTTCTGCACCTTTAGATCTCAATTCAAAAAATGTCTCTCTAACACATCTAAATATATTTGCTTCACTACTGGCCACATCACCTAAGCACTCTCTCAAATTCCTTCATCTATACACTTTCATATCCCCATTTTATACAAAATGTTTCCTGTAACAAGTGCACATTTATTATTACTTGGCATATTCTCAGAAGATTTTAGAGCACCACACTACTAGAAATATTTAATTCTCTGCAGATTAAGTTATAGTTAGTGCTGTACTGTGGATATTTTATTCTTTTGTGGATTTTCCATCAATAAATTTCGTTTTGACTGTGGATATTTCTATTCTTTTGTGGACTTTCCATCAATCATTTCATTTTGGGTTGTAGTACATCGGCTCCAGAGTGGATTTTTGATTTCATTTGTGGCATTTTTCCACTCTTGCACCCTGTTGTGGTTAGTTAGAGCTGTAACCACTGCATGTATAAGGTCTCTACTGTGTAATGAGGAAATTTGTGTAAATTACTCATCTATGTGAAGATTTTCATCAAGGCTATACCTGCAAATGGTCTGTTATGATCAGCATACTATCCTCAGAAAACTAGAATAAATTAGATGGATAGATAGATAGATAGATAGATAGATAGATAGATAGATAGATAGATAGATAGATAGATAGATAGACAGATAGATAGATAGACAGATAGATAGATAGATAGACAGATAGATAGATAAAATGAGTACCTGGAATTCCTCTCTATCTGTAGCATGAAAGACACAGGCTTTGAAACGAGAAAGAAAACCAAACAGACCAGCAACAGTGAAGCTAGCCCTTTCTCAAGAGGCAATATCAAGGCGGCTATGCCATACTGTAAATGTGTTAATAGACTGAGTCGAGTCTCTGGAGCAATAATCATTGCTTTAGTTAAAACATCTTATCTAATACTTTTAAAACAATATACAAACAATCTGACTGTTATTTAGGAACACGGGTACCCTCCCTGCAAAGAACTGACCTGCAATTCTCCATTACAAAATTGCCAAAAGTATAGGTGTCTGAAGAAATACTGGAGGATGGGGGGGGGGCATCATCACCAACTAGCCTAAAGTGTAAAGAAATAGCTTTACTTTGTCCTACTTCTCCTCAGTGACCATAAATAACATAATCTGTAACTCAGGTGACAGTTATAGAGAACACATACTCCAGTGCACAAGGGATGAGTGCTGCCACAGGTAGATAAGTTAAGCTCTAAGCTAGAAGTTTCTACTTATTTTACTTATTCTACATTGGCTGACTGGATAAGTGGGTTGCTCTGATGGCCCTTTTCAGCTATAACATGGACCCAAAGGCAACACACATGAACAAGGTGTATGCACTTAACAAAATTATCAAGATTAATATAAAGTAGTTCAGTGCATGTCAGTATCAATAAAATATGAAACAAATCTGGGCAACTAAAGAGCAAGAGAACGGGCAGTGAAATGAGAGGGTAAAATATGGATGTCATGCAAATGAATGAGTGGATTTTAGATAAAGGACCTAAAAGCACTTAAACCAAGAGGAATTAGAACTGACTACTGTAATTTCCAGTGTCAAAAACAGCTAAATCCCTGATGTATTTCAGCACATCCCATATTACCTAGCCCTCCAAGCCATTAGATAAAACATGTAAGCATTCCCTCCATGGAATTGTAAATGAAGTAACCAACGTTCATTTATGAGACACACACCGTACTCTAGCTGAATAGATAATATCCTTCAGTCCCGGGGAGACTTCTGCTTGAGAGGCTAATTATAGCCCATAGTGTGTGCTGGACCAACAACAGCATACCACTATGTGTTGTTTGGAGCACAAATCTGGGTTACATGGCACCATTAGGCAGCCAGAAAAGATCTAACATATAATAACTTCTTACATCATGCTGGAGAATGGCAGTAATTCTACTCTTAAAGATACACTTGTTGCATTTACAAAGCTCAGATAATACAAGTTATTAACATGCACAGCCTTTTCAGTTTAGGCATACAGGTCAGTAACAATTACACTGATGGCTTTCTGAAACAATTTGAAGAGCAATGATGGAGTTTCTGACAGAGCATCTCTGTTCTGACCAACCTCTTAGCAAATTATTTCAAAACAGGGTTTTTTAGCCCTCAAAAGTATTACAATTTTGCCTAGTCACATGTTGAATTTCCAGTATAATTAGATTGTTGTCATATGTGTGGCATGTCACTCTCCCCTTTGCAGATCCGATATAAATAAGTGCAGTATGTCACTCTGTCATTGCAGCTCATAGCAGCAAACCTGTCTGTGGTTCTCTAAGTGTGACATCGAAATGGTGGCTGAATACTGCCACGTATGCTCTGTCCTTTACCTTGTATACCCACCAGTCACCTACCTCAGAGGGAAAGCAGCAGCTCCAGCCTGGTGAGGAGGGTGTTAGCAAGTAAAAAGCTTTGGCAGGAAGAATGCAATAGAAAAGTGACTGTAGCAATCTAAGATGTAGTTAAGCAGCCATAGAGTTTACCCAAATGGTCACATAGCGTCCACTAAGTCATCTTAGCACATGTGAGCTTATACTTCAACAGCTCAGCAACAAGACCTTGTAAATGATAGTTCATATATGCTCAGTCTCATAACACATGTACTCAAGTGTAACATATTACAAGTAAATCCATCCATCCATCCTCAACCCCTTTTTCCCATCTTGCACATGAATGACACACAAAAAAAAAATTTCTGTGGGAATGTGGTTGGCACCGCCATGCAGGAGATTTTATATCCCACACCTGCTTACTTTTTTTTCAATTTGAGGTTTCTGCATCTTAGAGAAAGAACAAGAAGAAATTATGACAGTCAACGTAAAGTATGCCCTACGCTTTCTGCAACAGAAAGGAAAATCGGACGTCCCACTAAACACTAATGTATATAAGGAGACAATAACACTCTAGTCATACACTCTGTCCTGTCCTGAGCAAATGCCATATCAAGCTATTACACTTAAGCAACTGTGAACTGAGACAGTTTGACTCTATGGCACAGATGGGCTGAGCCTGTCTATGACCTGAGAGTCAGGGTCCTATTAGTGGCCCTGGCACTAATGAAGCCAGGCATGGAGGGAGAGGCATGAAGGGTGTGGCCCGCTCATCACTCTCCACAGGATGAGGAAGGTTGTGCATGTGTGGGAGGCATACTGACTGATGGGATCTCCTGGGTGGAAAAAGGACATACTAGTGCTCTTGTTTTGGGAGGAGGGCAAGGTTGCTTGGAGGAAATGCAGAGGGACATCCTCTGCCATCAGTCCACTGCATACCTGCCCCCAGGACTATGTTGGGTGTGCACCTGGAAATAGGGCACAAAAAAGAAAAAAATTCTCAAACCACCCCAATAGCTGACTGAATGATGTCCCTTCCTGATCAGCCCTCACCCCACTGATGGGGAATGAATGAACCAATTGGCTGAGAGAAAAACAATGATCAAGCAAAGAAAGGGAGTCAATAGAGCAAACAAAATATGTGACTTGAGCTTGGATGATCTGAGTAAGTGACTGTAAGCCTCCCATATGGATAAACAAATAAAACAGAACTGCTAATTCATCTTAGTCAGATAAGCTACAAGTCATACACTCTGTCCTGTCATACGTCCATAGCTCTCTACCTGACAGCATCAGAATTAAGGACAAAGCAAAGAATATTCAAGTCCAAATGATGCAAATTAGGAACACTTTTTAAATATTAGAAACACTGATTTAGAAAGTGGGCAGAGTAAATGTATTTAAATTAACATTCACTTCCTGAAGCAAAAAAAGTCTCAAACTGTAATGCATATTATTATTTGCTGAATATACTCTACCAACTTTTTCTCAAAATATCAATGATTTGAGGAGGGTCAGATCAAAATTATCAGCCAAAATCAGAGTTGTTCCTAAAAATCAGGAATATTTGAAAGGCATGCAAAAGTCCACAGGAAACAGTTTAATTTAAGCTGGAGTAAGAATTTGAGGAATTTATTATTAAATATTCATTTACATTTTAAAGGTTTAAGCATGCTGGCAGATTAAGACAGGAAATTCAAAATAATTATACATAAGTTCTAAGAATTACAGAGCACAGTCTTTATAGATGTCAGGACATCATGCTGAGATCTTAGCCATGAAACATTAATCATCTAATGGCAATTCATTAACTTTTAGCCCAGGAGTTATACTTCACACAGCTATGCAGCATTTTGGAGAGAAGTAACAGAGAAATTAAGTGCCCTGCAGGGGTCACATAAAAAAAAGACATGGATATGAAGCATGTCACCTCTAACCAAGTATACTTTCTAACATTTGCCTTATAATGCATGCTCATATAATTCAATCTCCATTTTCCAAAACCCAACAAATCAATGACATTTTGCTCCTAATGCTGATTAGCATCATCAGTTAAACATACCATGTGCAATGACTATTTATTTTATTTTTAATTTTAGTTTTATTATTTATCATACTCAGAGGGGTTAAAGGGGATAGAAATGCAATTTTATGTGATAAGTAATTTCTGTATGCATTATGACTTTAGCAGGAACAAAGAAACATCACTAGGTTGTACTAATTTCAACTTATTTTAATAAAAGATTTATGAAAATTGAAAACATGCATTTCTGCACTGGAAATAATAATCAAAGGAAGGCTTCTAACCTCATATCACAAAAAAACACAAATCTTCAAAAAAAGGATGCAAAAGCAATACTTCTCAAAAATGTTACTATAACAGTGACTCACAGATGAGGTTAAATGTAACTTATCTGTTATATGGCTCAAGGGATATATCTGTACCACAGTCCTTAGAAGTGGCAGGATGATTATTATCTGTTTAGTCCAAGTACCAAACTGGTGGGACACACATTTACTAGCATCAGTAAGGAAGCTTTTCACCCTTGCAGATGTCAGTCAGTACGTGTCAAATCAGGGAAGTTTTACACTGCATCAGGCCCTAACGATGTCCTTTGTAGTTAATTATCAACATCTGCTCAACACCATCAGCCCAACCACTTAAAAAGATGATTTATTATGAAATAAGGAAGGTCTAAAAGCACCCCTGTACTGCAAAGTTCACAATGGAGCTTCAAAAATAACTGTGACATTTTTGAGGAAATTAAAAAGAAATATATGCATACGGTAGTAATTCAGCATGTTCAGTATTGCTTTCAGATGTCAGCATATCACCAACAGTACAATTGCTTCTACAGTAAAGAATTATGGGACATAATTTCACAAACACTAATATTACTCAGACAGCTTTATTATTATGGGAATTTCTATTTTTTTTTCAAAATTCTAGAGAATCTCTAATGACATAAAAATTCATCTAAGGCTATGACCTTGTAGGACCCACACTAGCTAAAGGATTCCTTATGCACTCTCATCCATTGGATTTGGCTGTTTGATTTACGTAATCAAAAGCCAGATGCAAATAAAAAATAATTAATGTGAGGGAATCAGACATGGGTCATCAACTGTCTAGCCAGATGTCTGCAGTTTTTCTTTGATTAGATCCAATATCACAAGCTAGTATTGGCAGAACCAAAATAACCAGATGTGCTATAGAACCATCTAGGACTTCGAAGTGACATGGATTCATATCAGATGGGTTGTGGTAGACTGCATATCAGGGGAAGTATTTACCAAGATATGATATTAACAAAAATATTATCTTCACCCAGCATTTCCTGCAGCTGTGGATAGTATTCATAGTACTGCACTGCACAAGTGAGCAACGTGAATAGTTTCATAGCTTCATAGGTCAGTACTAGACTATTGATCCGTGATGTTCTTAAGAAGCCTAGGCTTACATCGACAAGGCAGTTTTTAGCCCTTATATTTTGCATAAAAATAATCCATAGATGGGCTGAACAAAGATATGTCAGGGCCTTTTCATGTTTCCTCTATTTATGTGAGACAGGGGTGCTAAACTGGGACTGAATTTGCATGGGACCACTATGGTTACTATCCTGACCAGGAGACCCTCATTCAGAACCCTGCCCAAGGCAGCCTGGGTGGGCAGACCCAAATGTTGAATGAGTGACCACTAGAGGTTTGGTGGAAAAGACATCCACATGAGCTCCACCACCTCTCCACTTTCCTCTTGACCAAAATCTCTACTGTTGTCTTGTAGTTTTGGCTGCACCAAGTGTTGACTGTTACACCTCAGCTGCTTGAAAGAGAGCAGCCACTACTCCCACCCTGCAAAGCAGGTCCATGATGATCTGAGAAGGAATGTCTCCCCGGCTGCTGTGAATGACTGCAGCCAAGGTGCCCTTAGCCCTTCTGAATCTGCTGAGAGAGAGAGAGAGAGTGAAAATGAGGAAAAACGAAGAAATAATTCACAAAATGCAATAGTCATTAAATGATTTTATAGTACTAGCAATGTATTATTTGATAAAAGAAATTTATACATGGCCCCAGCGTCCTATGATAGAGGTGGCAATTAAGAACAATACTTTCCCCACAATGCAAAACAAAAAGAAATGTGACAGCTACAATCCTGCTAGTATACTTATTTATTACCACACCTCCATGCCTCTCAACTGCCCAGAATCTCACAGAATGTCCAGATTTTTGCCTCATATTTTTGGTTTGTTTCTCATAAAATTTGTGGGGTTTTTTTTCTTTTGTTTTTCTTTTTTTTTCTGCAAATCATTGATGATTGAAGTCACTAAATAATGACAGACATTTGAGTTTTAGACTTCATGTCCTTCAGAAAAACACATGATAATGTAAAACTTATTTTATCAATATTCTAAGTTTTTAAAGAGCAATATTTAAAATTTGTTTCTGAATATAGGCCTTTGTTCCACAATTATTTTTGGCTTTGTCCAGCATTTTTGTGCTGCGTGGTTGAGAGGTATAGTTACCACATTTCTGTGAAGATCACCAGAAAGCCAAAGTTAAAGCAAATTATTTATGAAAAGTGCTGTGAAGGGCATAAGAGGGTGAATAAACTCAGATTACCTCAATACAGTAAGGATACAGCAAGAACTGCTTCCAAGGTATTGGCAACAGATACTGTTATCATTGCAGCTGCCAAGTTATCATGTTCGGTCACTTTATGAGTACTTAATTTTGTAGTACATGCTGCAGTTAGCATATTTCTTTATTTGTCAGACCTAGTGGCATCTAGCAATATTGAAGTTCATGAAATAAAATATTTGTTGTCTTGCAGGCCACAAACTCTTCCACCAAATTATATAACACCTGCATTAGAATAACACACCATTTGAAATCGCTCAAGCATGTCATTTCACATTTCAGTACTCTGTGATTAGATACAAACAGACATGCACATGCGTGCACACACACACACACACATACACACATACACACATACACAGAACAAAAAAAGAAAATACAAAAATATAATGAAATAACATTGTTGTGCTATTGATTAAGAACCACATTCACAGTGCAGTGTCTGACATAAGTCATGTAGTGAGCTGTATAGCCTATGCTTCATTTCACATGTGTCAGGGTTACACTTAGCAATGCTCTTTTTTACCTTTATAGACAAGATGTTGCAGCATCAGGAAGCAAGACACATAAGAGATAACTTTAGCCCTGAGGGGAAACCCTAGCCTTATAGATGTACTTCAGACGTAAGGGAAAACTTCTGTTTGGAAGAGTGGACCACAGACAACCAGAGTTATCTATAGTAAACCAAGTACCACCGTACATAAATGGCATAGTGTAGAAGAAGTCAAACCTTGGCAGAGTGCAGGAAGAGAGCTAATGATGACACCCTGTGCTGAAGTGAAACATGGTAGAACCTAATACTGACACAGATAATGGTCATTCCACTGCCCAAAGCCTTACACCTGACACCTGATGAGTATTTTCTCACTGTGATGGGATGACTACAATACAGAAGAAGATGGAATCCATGCTATTTAAGGTGGCATGAAAATTGACAGCTTTGTATGAATTCATCATGTGCACGTGTTACAGGAGGTCAGTGCTGCCATGTGTATGCCTTAATATGGCATTTATTTCTTGATAGACTACATAACCACATACCAGTTTTGAAATCTTTCCCCATCAGTTACTTCAACATTGACAAGAATAGCTGTACAAGAAGAAACAATAGAGGGTACATATGGATTTCTTTCATTTCCATTTGTACTAATTCTTGTACAGAGATTTACTGGCATGTGATTAACAAGGCATACTTTACTAAAACACTTAAATATGTTCACAAGTATGGCAGTAGAGGAAAAAGTAATAGCAGGCTGTGGTGCACAGCAGCAAGATGGCTGCCATCAATGACACCATTACTCTCATAATCATGGCACAGCCTGAGGATGGTGGCACACAGTTATAAAATGTACTGTCAGGATCTCCTCCCCCAAACAGGGTGATAACACTGGAATTAGTGAGGCAGAATCACACTTAGTGAATCATGGGCAAATTCTATTACCAGAATGGCTTGAATTCCCATGTAGTTCAACACCTCTTTCTGGTGGAAATGTTGAACTTCTGGAAGAAAGCATGACAGCATCAGCATTGAATTATCCACTGTGCAGGCTGTCCACAGAGGTGCCACATGAAAGCATCTATCACAGGTGGCTCCAGAGACAAGAAATTGTTTGGGCACAGCTTTCTACCACTGAGAGTCGGGTGCAGATAAGGTGCTGTAGGGTATATGTGAGAAAATTCATCAATACCTAGAAATGGTAGAGGCCAGGAACAATGCCATGATGATTCTCAAACAGATGTCAGCTGCCATCTGCACATTAATGAAGACTTACCACACACACATTTGTGGCATTGTTTGGTGTGGCCAAAGCCAAGCCCAAATATACTGTGGCCAAGTGAGCCATGTAACATGGGTGCCTCAAGCAAGAGCAACATCTATGGAAGTGGATTTGTCCATGACTCAGCTAGTTGGGTGTTGTTGAATTTTCACATTATGTTGTAGGACCTCTCACTCAAGGTCTAGATCTCAGAGCACTGCATAGTCACCTTCATGGGCATCATTGGCAATTAGTAGGTCTCACCATCATAGCAACTCTGTATTGAGTTTACACTGAAGCACTAGTTCTTTATCTGTAGGACCATCCCCAACTCAGTCATTAGGGGATGTGGTATATGACACAATATCGATGTGACAGCCACTCACAATTTCACATATTCTGGCAAATACCTACCAACACAACCCCACACACCAGCAGAAGAAAGTACACCAACCAACAACACACCTGAAGGAAACATAATCCAATACATGATGTGTGTGTTGAAGAATAAAAACATCTGCACTTATCTATAAAGATTAAGAAAAAATGCTGTCAATAACTACAGAGAGGAAATGGGAGAATATAGCAATAACCCATGCCTGGGTGTGGGTAATGCTGGATTTACCCACGGTTGGTGTGGTTTGGTTATGATGGCGAAGCCCGAGTGGCCAAACAAAGACAACCGTGGGTAAATCCAACATTACCCACACCCAGAAGTGGGTTATTGCTATTATACAATGACATTATTTAAGGAAAAAAAAATAATTACTTTTCTTAAATAATGGCATTGTATAATGCCTCCTTGCTGCCCTTCCGCAGCTGTCTGGTATTCCGCGGCAGTTCTGATGTACTGCGCATGGGTATGCTTACACAGTACATCAGAGCTGTAGGCAAAAGCAACGGAGAAAGCAAGATCTCCATTGCTTTTTACAAACTGTCTCGCTATGTTAAAGGAGTTTAACATAGCTAGACAGCTTTAAAAAAAAGCAACGGACAATCTCAGTTGCTTTTTTTAAAGCTGTCTCGCTATGTTAAACCCATTTAACATAGCGAGACAGTTTTGAAAAAAGCAACGGAGAAAGCAAGATCGTTGCTTTTTAAAGTGTCTCGCTATGTTAAATGGGTTTAATATAGTGAGACAGCTTTAAAAAAAGCAACGGAGATGCTCCATTGCTTTTTTAAAGCTGTCTCACTATGTTAAACGCGTTTAACATAGCGAGACAGGTTGTAAAAAGCAACGGAGATCTTGCGTTCTCCATTGCTGTAAAAAAAAAAAGTTACACTAATGGAAAAAGTCCGGGCGACCGGACCTTTTTCCATTACTATAACTCTGATTTACAACGTGCACGCTGACCAATCAATGTGCATGTTTTGGAATCTTAATGGGGGGGTCGTTGTATAATATTGTATTAAAATTTTCATAAATTACCAGTTTGCAACAACAATACTATCAGAATAATAGTTCATAGTGATGTCACTAGGAAATCATCATGTCACTACTTCTTAAAAATGCATCTGCATAAAAGACTACTGTTTGGTTGCATGCCCTGCGTCACAACCCAGACTACTTCTCCAAAGCTCCTTCTCCTGCTGCTGCTTCTATCATTTGTGCCTTTGCCCACTGACTACTGCGCAAATGATGATGGCTGTGACCATATTAACTACACATTTTGTCTATAGTGGAGGAATATCTGAAGCACAGTGTGAGTTAACCATACATTACTCATCAGAGCCCAACGGGTAACACTGGATGCACCAAGATTTATCCTTGTGACTTTACAGTGCCACATAGTGAATTCATGCCATGGCCTATAGTTGTGGACTAGATGCCACCATTTCTCCTATGCTGTAGTGGGGTGCCATGCTGCTGCTGTCAGCTGGGCAACATCACTATCGTCATTTGTGCAACAAATAGTGGTAGCAGCTACATTACCACTGGGTGTTTCATTGTTCGCTGGTTGTGGCAGTAGGAATGCCAGAAAGAAACAGAATTATGTTATGCAAATACAGTGTGCAGTGAATGTTCTGCATCCAGTAGAAGAGTCATACAAAAGGGCCACACAGATTCATCTAGGCAGCAGAAATGTACTTTAAACAGGCCAGACACGCACTCGCTCACTCACTTATCCATCCAGTTTTGATTTGCTCACCTGTAGCTACAAACATATCGACTGTAAAAACTACAAAGTCTCTATGGAGTATTGTATCATGATGTAACAGACTCTGCTACACTTTGCTGTGAAGGAAAGGTTAGTTTGCTTTTATTTTTTGTATTACTGTATTGCCTTTCTATATTTTGAATACTGTAGTTTGTTTTCTTTACCTTGTGTTTGGCTTGCATTCTGTTTTAACAGCATATTAAAACTTCAAAAGAGACCACAGCTCTCTCTGTTCTGAGTCAGGCAGAATTTTTTCCCACCCTCCTACCCATTTAAGTTGTCTTGTTAAATACCACTGTCTTTCTAGTTGCCTGCCTCTTATGTTAATCTGACCATATATCTCATTTCTCTCTACTTTCACTGGCTTATGTGAGTAATCACAAAATCATCATTTTTGAAATCTCACCCCTTCAATTATTTAAATTTATTGGCCATCCTACAGTATTTCATAGTACCAAAATACAAAAGTGACCACCCCTTTCAATCCATCTTGCTGTTTTAAAAATAGTAACTCTCCACTAAACCTTAACTTTTTAAACAGATAAAACTCAAGTTACCTACTTTCACATCTAACTTCTCTAGTGCACACTGCAGAGTGCATTCTTTCAATCTTACCTTTAAGCATCCCTGTGACTAGCACTTTCTCTAATACCTGCTGGAAAGCACTAGGAAGCCTAAACTCATACAAACACTGAACTCTCCTTGTTAACAAGGAGAAATTAATAGTAGGCACTAAACAGCCTATAATTGCAAAGTACCTTGCTAAGGAAACAGCTCCTATACTTTACAAAGAAAAAAAGCCCCAAACCAGGCATGTCCAAGGGTCAAGCCTCGCCCACCACCCTCAGTGGCCATTATTGACTACGGTGGATGCCTCCCAGACGGGTGGGGGGACATTTCCCTGGGCAGGTTGCTCCAAGCAAGCAAGTGGCATTCCGACGCAGACTCTCCTCTCTCACATCAAACATATTGGAAAGTCGAGTGGGCGGAAGCTTCTATCACAGGCACTGGTACACATTTCACCTCCCCAGGGCACCACGATTTGCCATTCAGTCCCGACAACATGTTGGTGGTCTGGTACCTGAATTAAGCAAGTGAGGGACCAGATCCTACCCCATTTGCAGAGAGGCCATGAAGGGGGTATGGGATTGGGCTTAATTGCAACCAAATGTTTTCTGGTAGCAACACACATTCCAGGGAGATCCAATGTGATAGCCGACAAACTGGAGCAGAACTATTCTCTCCTCACGAGGTGATCTCTGAATCCACAGAGTGGTAACTCGATTTTCAGGAGATGTGGAACTCCTTGTTGCGAGCCTTTTCGCAACCCCCCCTCAACACCTAAATGCCAACAGTTCTTCTCTCACCCCAGTGTTCCGGGAGATTCCCATGGCGACCCCTAGTCCAAGCTTGGCCCACCGTCTGTTATAATGCCTTTTCTCCCACACCGGTTCCCTTCTTCCCAAGGTGATCCAGAAGGTGATTTGGTTTGGAGAGCAACAAATGATTCTAGTTGCCCCATACTGGCCTCACAAGTTTGGTTTCCTTTCTTTGCAGGTAAATATGCGTGGACGGTCCATGGTTCCTGGACCAAATTCGGATCTCTTGATGTCCATCAGTCGGGACAGCAAACATCAGTCCTCTCCACTGCTGTTGAAGTTAGCAGCTTGGCTCCTCTCTCTTCCGACCATAGTCAGGAAAACCATGCTTTGACCCGAAGTCATACATATCTTGTCCTCGCCCACAAGTACTTCTACTAAGAAAATGTATAGCAGCAAATGGAAGAGATTTGCTATTTGGGCCCAACTCCGGGTTTAGACCCCATGAGCCCCGTGTGTCAGAGGTTCTGAAGTTTTTAGCTTCTCTGTTCAACCAAGGTTGTTCAGTCTCTACCATCAAAGTTCAATTGGCTGGCTATTTCCAATTTTTCACGTAGAGTATAGAACCACCTTTGATGAGCAACAAGTTGTGTAAAGCCTTCATGAAAGGTGCTGGGCTGCTACTGCCCCCGATATCTCATCATCCCGCTTCTCCACGGGACCTTAATGTGGTGTTAGGTGCTTTAACCTCTTCCCCCTTTGAACCGCAAGGCAACTTGTAGACTTAAAAATTTCTTTCTTGAGAAGACTGCTTTATTAGTTGAACATTACATCAGTCAGGCAAGTTTCAGAACTTCCAAGTCCCTATGTGTCAAACCACCATACCTGGTTTTTCACAAGGATAGAGTATCCCCAGACCGAACCCATCCTTTGTTCCTAAGGTTTGTTCTAATTTTTGTCTGCAACAATCACTGGAACTTCTAGTTTTCTTCCCAAGTATTCAAACAGAGCGGAGTATATCTTTCACACCTTGGATGTCCACAGACAATTACTACGCTTCTATTTGGATAGACGCATTCAAGCACAAAAAGCAGATTAGTTGTCTGTATCCTTTGGTCGACAATAACACCAAAGTCGCCGCAGTGTCACTATTGCCAAGTGGGATCAGAGACTGTATCAGTCATACTTACTTCATTTCTAACAAAGAGCTTATATAGCTACAGTGAAAGCTCAATTCTCTACCAGGGCTATGGCTACTGGGCAGCCTTCATTTCCAAGCTTGCTATTAGGTGACATTTCAAAGCGGCGGCTCATGGTCTTCTCTCACACCTTTATTTCTCATTACAAATTGGACGTGGCATCTCGGGGCTGAAGCTTCCTTCGGGTTCCACAGTTCTCAGGAGTGTTTTCCAGTGAGCCACCCAGGAATCAGATGCTAGACCTGTCCCATCAGTACGGCAGAATGTAGGCAAGATAGGATCACATTACATCTTTTAGTTATGTATGCCCCATAACTTTAGATGTATGGGATCCATCTAAACCTATTATTCCTAATAACCCACCCTCCTTCCCCCTGCCTTGGAGATCAGAAGACAGTCCGAGTTCAACTGTTTCCTCTCTTGAAACACCTGGCAATATTATATCAACAGTCTATGTGTGTGTGCATGTGTGCGGACAAACAAGATCTGGGGAAGCAGTGGTGGTGCATCCTGGGATGTGGGATAGCTCAGCCAATAAGAGACTTCGTTCTATAGTATAGTACGAAGCCGGTGGAGCCGAGGATCGGCTCCGAACCCATCAGTACATAATGTAGGTGAGATGGATCCCATACATCTAAAGTTATGGTAAGTACATAACTAAAAGTTTCTGAATATAGGCCTTTGTTCCACAATTATTTTTGGCTTTGTCCAGCATTTTTGTGCTGCGTGGTTGAGTGGTATAGTTACCACATTTCTGTGAAGATCACCAGAAAGCCAAAGTTAAAGCAAATTATTTATGAAAAGTGCTGTGAAGGGCATAAGAGGGTGAATAAACTCAGATTACCTCAATACAGTAAGGATACAGCAAGAACTGCTTCCAAGGTATTGGCAACAGATACTGTTATCATTGCAGCTACAAGTTATCATGTTCTCGTCACTTTATGAGTACTTAATTTTGTAGTACATGCTGCCCAGTTAGCATATTTCTTTTATTTGTCAGGACCTAGTGGCATCTAGCAATATTGAAGTTCATGAAATAAAATATTTAACATCTTGTTGTCTTGCAGGCCACAAACTCTTCCACCAAATTATATAACACCTGCATTAGAATAACACACCATTTGAAATCGCTCAAGCATGTCATTTCACATTTCAGTACTCTGTGATTAGATACAAACAGACATGCACATGCGCACGCACACACACACACACACACACACACACACACACACACACACACACACACACATACACAGAACGAAAAAAGAAAATACAAAAATATAATGAAATAACATTGTTGTGCTATTGATTAAGAACCACATTCACAGTGCAGTGTCTGACATAAGTCATGTAGTGAGCTGTATAGCCTATGCTTCATTTCACGTGTGTCAGGGTTACACTTAGCAATGCTCTTTTTTACTTTTATAGACAAGATGTTGCACCATCAGGAAGCAAGACACATAAGAGGTAACTTTAGCCCTGAGGGGAAACCCTAGCCTTATAGATGTACTTCAGATGTAAGGGAAAACTTCTGTTTGGAAGAGTGGACCACAGACAACCAGAGTGATCTATAGTGAACCAAGTACCACCGTACATAAATGGCGTAGTGTAGAAGAAGTCATACCTTGGCAGAGTGCATGAAGACTGCTAATGATATGACACCCTGTGCTGAAGTGAAACATGGTAGAACCTAATACTGACACAGATAATGGCCATTCCACTGCCCAAAGCCTTACACCTGACAGCTGATGAGTATTTTCTCACTGTGATGGGATGACTACAATACAGAAGAAGATGGAATCCATGCTATTTAAGGTGGCATGAAAATTGACAGCTTTGTATGAATTCATCAGTGCACTTGCCAGCAGGAGGTCAAGGCATGTGTACCGTAGCATGCCTTGAATATGGCATTTATTTCTTGATAGACTAGATAACCACATACCAGTTTTGAAATCTTTCCCCATCAGTTACTTCAACATTGACAAGAATAGCTGTACAAGAAGAAACGACAGATGGTACATATGGATTTCTTTCATTTCCATTTGTACTAATACTTGTACAGAGATTTACTGGCATGTGATTAACAAGGCATACTGTACTAAAACACTTAAATATGTTCACAAGTATGGCAGTAGAGGAAACAGTAATAGCAGGCTGTGGTGCACAGCAGCAAGATGGCTGCCATCAATGACACCATTACTCTCATAATCATGGCACAGCCTCAGGACGGTGGCACACAGTTATAAAATGTACTGTCAGGATCTCCTCCCCCAAACAGGGTGATAACACTGGAATTAGTGAGGCAGAATCACACTTGGTGAATCATGGGCAAATGCTATTACCAGAATGGCTTGAATTCCCATGTAGCTCAACACCTCTTTCTGGTGGAAATGTTGAACTTCTGGAAGAAAGCATGACAGCATCAGCATTTGAATTATCCACTGTGCAGGCTGTCCACAGAGGTGCCACATGAAAGCATCTATCACAGGTGGCTCCAGAGACATGAAATTGTTTGGGCACAGCTTTCTACCACTGAGAGTTGGGTGCTGTAGGGTATATGTGAGGAAATTCACCAGTACCTGGAAATGGTAGAGGCCAGGAACAATGCCATGATGATTCTCAAACAGATGTCAGCTGCCATCTGCACATTAATGAAGACTTACCACACACACATTTGTGGCATTGTTTGGTGTGGCCAAAGCCAAGCCCAAATATACTGTGGCCAAGTGAGCCATGTAACATGGGTGCCTCAAGCAAGAGCAACATCTATGGATGTGGATTTGTACATGACTCAGCTAGTTGGGTGTTGTTGAATTTTCACATTATGTTGTAGGACCTCTCACTCAAGGTCTAGATCTCAGAGCACTGCATAGTCACCTTCATGGGCATCATTGGCATTTAGTAGGTCTCACCATCATAGCAACTCTGTATTGAGTTTACGCTGAAGCACTAGTTCTTTATCTGTAGGACCATCCCCAACTCAGTCATTAGGGGATGTGGTATATGACACAATATCAATGTGACAGCCACTCACAATTTCACATATTCTGGCAAATACAGAGAGGAAATGGGAGAATATAGCAATAACCCATGCCTGGGTGTGGGTAATGCTGGATTTACCCATGGTTGGTGTGGTGTCATGAGGGTGAGTGGCCAAACAAAGACAACCGTGGGTAAATCCAACATTACCCACACCCAGAAGTGGAATGAGAAATTATTATACAATGACATTATTTAAGGAAAAAAAAATAGTTACTTTTCTTAAATAATGGCATTGTATAATGCCTCCTTGCTGCCCTTCCGCAGCTGTCTGGTATTCTCATGCAGTTCTGATGTACCGCATGGGTATGCTTACACAGTACATCAGAGTTGTAGGCAAAAGCAATGGAGAAAGCAAGATCTCCATTGCTTTTTATAAACTGTCTCGATGTTAAAGGAGTTTAACATAGCGAGACAGCTTTTAAAAAAAGCAACGGAGAATCTCAGTTGCTTTTTAGCTGTCTCGCCATGTTAAACCCACTTAACATAGCGAGACAGTTTGAAAGTTAACGGAGAAAGCAAGATCGCTTTTAGTGTCTCGCCATGTTAAATGGGTTTAACATAGCAGACAGGTTATAAAAGCAACGGAGATTCATGCTCTCCATTGCTGTAAAGTTACACTAATGGAAAAAGTCCAGGCGACTGCGACCTTTTTCCATTACTATAACTCTGATTTACAACGGCATGCTGACCAATCAATGCATGTTTTGGAATCTTAATGGGGGGAGCCGTTGTATAATATTGTAATAAAATTTTCATAAATTACCAGTTTGCAACAACAATACTATCAGAATAATAGTTCATAGTGATGTCACTAGGAAATCATCATGTCACTATTTCTTAAAAAATGCATCTGCATAAAAGACTACTGTTTGGTTGCATGCCCCAGGCCACAACCCAGACTACTTCTCCAAACCTCCTTCTCTGCTGCTGCTTCTATCATTTGTGCCTTTGCCCACTGACTATTCGCAAAATGATGAGTATGTGGCTACCATATTAACTACACATTTTGTCTATAGTGGAGGAATATCTGAAGCACAGTGTGAGTTAACCATGCATTACTCATCAGAGCCAACGGGTAACACTGGATGCACCAAGATTTATCCTTGTGACTTTACAGTGCCACATATAGCGGTGAATTCATGCCATGGCCTATAGTTGTGGACTAGATGCCACCATTTCTCCTATGCTGTAGTAAGTGCCATGCTGCTGCTGTCAGCTGGGCAACATCACTATCGTCATTTGTGCAACAAATAGTGGTAGCAGCTACATTACCACTGGGTGTTCCGTTGTTCGCTGGTTGTGGCAGTAGGAATGCCGGAAAGAAACAGAATTATGTTCTGCAAATACAGTCTGCAGTGAATGTTCTGCATCCAGTAGAAGAGTCATACAAAGGGCCACACAGATTCATCCAGGCAGCAGAAATGTACTTTAGCAGGCCAGACACACTCGCCACCACTTATCCATACAGTTTTGATTTGCTCACCTGCAGCTACACACATATCGACTGTGAAAACTACAAAGTCTCTATGGAGTATTGTATCATGATGTAACAGACTCTGCTACACTTTGCTGTGAAGGAAAGGTTAGTTTGTTTTTATTTTTGTATTACTGTATTGCCTTTCTATATTTTGAATACTGTAGTTTGTTTTCTATACCTTGTGTTTGGCTTGCATTCTGTTTTAACAGCATATTAAAACTTCAAAAGAGACTACAGCTCTCTCTGTTCTGAGTCAGGCAGATTTAATACCACTGTCTTTCTAGTTGCCCGCCTCTTATGTTAATCTGACCATATATCTCATTTCTCTCTACTTTCACTGGCTTATGTGAGTAATCACAAAATCATCATTTTGAAATCCCACCCTTCAATTATTTAAATTTATTGGCCATCCTACAGTATTTCATAGTACCAAAATACAAAAAGTGACCACCCTTTCAATCCATCTTGCTGTTTTAAAATAGTAACTCCACTAAACCTTAACTTTTTAAACAGGTAAACTCAAGCTACCTACTTTCACATCTAACTTCTCTAGTGCACACTGCAGAGTGCATTCTTTTCAATCTTACCTTTAAGCATCCCTGTGACTAGCACTCTAATACCTGCTGGAAAGCACTAGGAAGCCTTAAACTCATACAAACACTGAACTCTCCTTGTTAACAAGGAGACATTAATAGTAGGCACTAAACAGCCTATAATTGCAAAGTACCTTGCTAAGGAAACAGCTCCTATACTTTACAAAGAAAAAAAAAAGCCCCAAACCAGGCATGTCCAAGGGTCAGCTTCCGGTGATTTCTCCTGTCCACCTGGTGCATCTGGGCATACTGGGGCAATGCAGCAATTGCCTCATGTACACAGACAACCCTCTCCTCCTACCACCCAACACTACAACCTGTGAGAGATGCACTTACATAGCCAAAATGGAAACAAAGCTCTCCACCCAAGATTGTGCTAAACAGTCAAGAGGAGAAGGTTAACACCCACACTACACCTCAAGCAACACATAGCCCTTCTAAACCCGCACCACCAACACCCACATATAGCAACACTAAATCACATATGCAGAGGCCCTTAACTGTAACCTGCCCAAGCAACAAAGACCTCTGAAGCTGAAAACGCATAAACAAACACCAATCACAACCAATGTGTCACATAGTTCACAACACCAGTGTGCCACCCAGCAACAGCTCCCCTAAGGCAAGACAATGTACCTAACACTTTTAGTCATAGGTGACTCTATAGTCCGCACACTGATGTCCCTCTCACCAGGTTGAATAAGGAGAAAATTACAGTCAGCCTGCCTGTTGCTGGTGCCAGGATCCGGCCAACATATGCATGCACTCATAGTTCACTCCACAACAAGTACAAATATGACTCTGTCATTGTCCATGTTGGAGTGAATGACTCTGAGATCACGACCTGCACTCCCTGACCACATGCGAAAGAGACATGGAAGAGCTCTCGGATCATGTGCCCCAGGCAGGTATGACCCTAGCCCTGAGTAGCATCTCTGCTCTCTCTAGCCAGAATGATACCACAATATAAGGATAAAATGATTGACTTCAACAATTGGCTAAGCTTATGGTGTCATTCAAAGGGGATCCAGTATCTGTCTGCCTGGGATGACATGATTGACAGACCACGATGCTTTACCAGAGATGGTCTGCACCTGTCTACTCTGGGATTCACAGGTTACTGGCTAAGGCTCTTGCCACCCCTATATTGCCCTTTTTTTTTTTAGGAAAACTTCAAAGGACAAAACCACCAATCAGAACAGGTACAAGCATGCAAATCTGAAGGTAATGCTACTCAATGCTAGAAGTCTAAACCTCAAATGCACTCTCTCGAGGCACTCCTAAAATGGAGAACATCGATATCTGTGCAGTAACTGAGACCTGTCAAGGCTCCAGAGAGCACCCGCAATACCAGGCTACAATCTTACTCACACTTTTCGCCACCAAACCAGGACCAAACACTAAAGGTGGAGGAGTGTCAATATTCACCAAGGATATTCACACCACCAGGCTAGTTGGCCAACACAATGTGTCTGAAATTCTCCAAGTGCAACTAACACTAGGTAAGACTGTAATCCAAATTGTAGCTTGCTACAGATCCCCCACCATACCCAAGATTCTCACTACACCTTTCTAAACATACTGGAAAATATTAAGTTAGCACCAAACACCCTAATACTGGGTTATTTTAACTACCCTGCCATTAACTGGGAAACTACTCATGTCCCAACACCTTTGGAACAGTTCTTGGAATCCATAAATTCTAATGCCCTGGATCAACTAATCCATAGTCCCACCAGGGGATCCAATATCCTAGACCTGGTGATTACCAACATGGGAAATCAATGCTCCATACCTATAGTCACCCCCCTAGTGAGGTCTGGCCATAAGCTAATCACCCTTATCATCCACATCCCACCCCACCCCCAGTAAAGAAACCACCATAAAAACTTCTCCAAAGCCAACTTTATGCTACTCAAGTCAGAAGTGACAAACTTCATGACACCCATGCAGACGGGAACTGAAAGTTCAACTGCTGAATCCTACACTAAGGCACTATAATGAGCACATCCACTCATGCATGAATCGTGCCATCCCAAATAGAACCAAAATGCCCTCATCCAAAAAAAAGGAAGCCAATCTGGTGGTCCCCTGCCATAAACAAACTTTACAACAAAAGGAAGAAACTTTTCAGAAAAGAGGAAAATCCCAGGATGCAAAAAACTCCCTTACTAGCCTCAGTGAGAAACTGAGATGCCTCATAAAATCCTCCAAAGCTAGTTACGAAAATAAAATTGCCAAAGATTCCAAAGACAACCACAAAGCATTCTATAACTATGTCAAGAATCTAAATGGCAATGCTCAGATCTGCTCTGAGATAAAACAGAATGGCATTAAATATACTGATCCGAAGGATACTGCCAATATCCTGGCAGATCGATTCAGTGCCAACTTCACCCCCTCTCACCCCTAAATGGCCCATCTCAATACCGAAGATTGCCAAATTCCAGTAATAATGGCCACACAGGTACAAAACGCACTCTCTAAAGCCAAGAATACAGCATCCATGGGACCAGATGACATCCTGGGCTGTGTACTACATGAACTACAATATGAACTGGCACCTCACCTAAGTGTCATGTTTAATCATAGCCTCACCTCAGGTTTCGCGGCTCCACTGAGTGGCGCAGAGCCATTTATCCCAATCCACAAGGGGATCCACCTTGATCCCAGAAACTACCGTCCCATCAGTCTGACAAGCCTTATCTGCAAGGCCATGGAGGTATTATTATGGAACTTATAAACAAAGACATTGGGAACCTTCAAACACTGGACCCCACCCAGTTTGGGTTTGTGAAGGGCAGATCTTGTCTCCAGAACCTGATTGACTTCTTTGAATCAGTCTCCAGAGCCATGGACAAGGGTAAGGTGGTCCACACAGCCTATCTAGACCTTGCCAAGGCCTTTGACACCATCCCCACTCTGGAATCATAGATAAACTTACTAAGTTGGGCATTAATCCTATGTCACCCAATGGGTTGCTAAATGGCTTACTGATAGAACCCACACTGTAAAAGTAGCCGACTCCAAATCCAGCTCCAGACAAGTGACAAGTGAGTACCCTCAGGGTTCAGTCCTGGGGCGCTCTTGTTTGGCATCTACTTCTGAAGTACAGGTCAACACTAAGGGACTCTCAGCTAACAAAGTTTGCAGATGACTGCAAACTGGGAGCCATTATTGAATCCCCAAATGATGTGGGATACTCTACAAAAGGGCCTTACAGAAACAGATGCTTGGTGCCAGAGCCATGGGCTCAAGCTCAATGCCAAGAAATGTATTGTTATCCCCTTTGGGAAAAAAACATGTATCCATGAATTACCATATAGGTGGCAGTACACTAAACACAGAAAGTGTGATAAGAGACTTAGGGACACAGGTGGACAGTGGTCTCACCTTCGAGCAACCACATCGCCACAACAGTCAGGAAATCCTTCTATGTGGCACACCTCATCACAAAGGGCTTTTCATCCAGAAAAAGGAGGTCATTGTCCCACTGTACTCATCCCTCATTAGACCCATTATAGAATACAACACCCCATTTTGTATGTACCTCTCAAGACATCTGCAACAACTGGAAAGGCCACAGAAATACCTCTCTAAAAGAATCACAGGCCTAAAACAGATACCCTATGCTGACCACCTTATAAAACTCCAGCTATACTCTGTCGCATATCATCTACTCTGAGGTGATCTCTGCTTAACATACAAGACCATGTCAAACCCAGAGCTGTTGGACATGATACACTTAAAGAAATCCCAATCCCTCAGAGCTACACCCTCCAGGGATCTAAATCTTGTCATCACAATAAACAAAACATGCTGGAGGGATAGGTTCCTGACCCAGAGACTCCCCAGACTCTGGAATAGATTGCCCATACATGCCAAGCAGAGTGCCTCTTTGGACCTCTTCAAGAGGAACCTTGACGATTGATGGGAGAAAAGGAAATTCATCCCAGGGATCACGTCAGTCGCCCCTGCTAGATGGTGGGGTCCAGGAAAGTAAACAACGTTAGGAAGAAATAGCCAGGGAATTGTTACAGGCTAGGTTTGTATAGGCCCTAGGGCTGTACATAGCCTAGTACCAACCTAATGAACCTATAACAGCTGAGAGAGTGCAATTCCTGTAAGTAAACTTACCATAATAGTTGGATGTTTGAATGATTACTGCTGCAGCAGCCTGTTGGCTATATGAGTTATATCCTGCAAAGAATATAACAGTCATTCAGCTTCCCAAAGTTTTCAGGGGGCACCTTCCTCAAGCTCAAGTTTCAGGAATCTCTCAAGCTGGCGCTGACTATAAGACAGGTATGGGCACCCAAGCTCCCTCAGAGCTTTCATGCCTAGAGAGACATGGAAATTAAAGCCCTGAGAGAGTAAAGCTAGGACCATAATACTAATATCTACATCAGCATAAAAAATGTACAAGTATAAGAGAGATGGAAACACACTATGTTTGGGGTGTGGGTAATGCTGGATTTACCCATGGTTGGTGTGGTTTGGTTATGATGGCTAAGCCCGAGTGGCCAAACAAAGACAACCGTGGGTAAATCCAACATTACCCACACCCAGAAGTGGGTTATTGCTATTATACAATGACATTATTTAAGGAAAAAAATAATTACTTTTCTTAAATAATGGCATTGTATAATGCCTCCTTGCTGCCCTTCCGCAGCTGTCTGGTATTCCATGGCAGTTCTGATGTACTGCGCATGGGTATGCTTACACAGTACATCAGAGCTGTGGGCAAAAGCAATGGAGAAAGCAAGATCTCCATTGCTTTTTACAAAGTGTCTCGCTATGTTAAAGGAGTATAACATAGCTAGACAGCTTTAAAAAAGCAACGGAGAATCTCCGTTGCTTTTTTTAAAGCTGTCTCGCTATGTTAAACCCACTTAACATAGCGAGACAGTTTTGAAAAAAGCAACGGAGAAAGCAAGATCGTTGCTTTTTAAAGTGTCTCGCTATGTTAAATGGGTTTAACATAGCGAGACAGGTTGTAAAAAGCAACGGAGATCTTGCGTTCTCCATTGCTGTAAAAAAAAAAAGTTACACTAATGGAAAAAGTCCAGGCGACCAGACCTTTTTCCATTACTATAACTCTGATTTACAACGTGCATGCTGACCAATCAATGTGCATGTTTTGGAATCTTAATGGGGGGGTCGTTGTATAATATTGTATTAAAATTTTCATAAATTACCAGTTTGCAACAACAATACTATCAGAATAATAGTTCATAGTGATGTCACTAGGAAATCATCATGTCACTACTTCTTAAAAATGCATCTGCATAAAAGACTACTGTTTGGTTGCATGCCCTGCGTCACAACCCAGACTACTTCTCCAAACCTCCTTCTCCTGCTGCTGCTTCTATCATTTGTGCCTTTGCCCACTGACTATTGCGCAAATGATGATGGCTGTGACCATATTAACTACACATTTTGTCTATAGTGGAGGAATATCTGAAGCACAGTGTGAGTTAACCATGCATTACTCATCAGAGCCCAACGGGTAACACTGGATGCACCAAGATTTATCCTTGTGACTTTACAGTGCCACATAGTGAATTCATGCCATGGCCTATAGTTGTGGACTAGATGCCACCATTTCTCCTATGCTGTAGTGGGGTGCCATGCTGCTGCTGTCAGCTGGGCAACATCACTATCGTCATTTGTGCAACAAATAGTGGTAGCAGCTACATTACCACTGGGTGTTTCATTGTTCGCTGGTTGTGGCAGTAGGAATGCCAGAAAGAAACAGAATTATGTTATGCAAATACAGTGTGCAGTGAATGTTCTGCATCCAGTAGAAGAGTCATACAAAAGGGCCACACAGATTCATCCAGGCAGCAGAAATGTACTTTTAGCAGGCCAGACACGCACTCGCTCACTCACTTATCCATACAGTTTTGATTTGCTCACCTGTAGCTACAAACATATCGACTGTGAAAACTACAAAGTCTCTATGGAGTATTGTATCATGATGTAACAGACTCTGCTACACTTTGCTGTGAAGGAAAGGTTAGTTTGCTTTTATTTTTTGTATTACTGTATTGCCTTTCTATATTTTGAATACTGTAGTTTGTTTTCTATACCTTGTGTTTGGCTTGCATTCTGTTTTAACAGCATATTAAAACTTCAAAAGAGACTACAGCTCTCTCTGTTCTGAGTCAGGCAGATTTAATACCACTGTCTTTCTAGTTGCCCGCCTCTTATGTTAATCTGACCATATATCTCATTTCTCTCTACTTTCACTGGCTTATGTGAGTAATCACAAAATCATCATTTTTGAAATCCCACCCCTTCAATTATTTAAATTTATTGGCCATCCTACAGTATTTCATAGTACCAAAATACAAAAGTGACCACCCCTTTCAATCCATCTTGCTGTTTTAAAAATAGTAACTCTCCACTAAACCTTAACTTTTTAAACAGATAAAACTCAAGTTACCTACTTTCACATCTAACTTCTCTAGTGCACACTGCAGAGTGCATTCTTTTCAATCTTACCTTTAAGCATCCCTGTGACTAGCACTTTCTCTAATACCTGCTGGAAA
Source organism: Protopterus annectens (assembly GCF_019279795.1). Lineage (NCBI taxonomy): Eukaryota > Metazoa > Chordata > Ceratodontiformes > Protopteridae > Protopterus > Protopterus annectens. The sequence goes on along the minus strand of NC_056728.1, from coordinate 144,935,102 downwards.
GCACTAGGAAGCCTAAACTCATACAAACACTGAACTCTCCTTGTTAACAAGGAGAAATTAATAGTAGGCACTAAACAGCCTATAATTGCAAAGTACCTTGCTAAGGAAACAGCTCCTATACTTTACAAAGAAAAAAAAAGCCCCAAACCAGGCATGTCCAAGGGTCAGCTTCCGGTGATTTCTCCTGTCCACCTGGTGAATCTGGGCATACTGGGGCAATGCAGCAATTGCCTCATGTACACAGACAACCCTCTCCTCCTACCACCCAACACTACAACCTGTGAGAGATGCACTTACATAGCCAAAATGGAAGCAAAGCTCTCTCCACCCAAGATTGTGCTAAACAGTCAAGAGGAGAAGGTTAACACCCACACTACACCTCAAGCAACACATAGCCCTTCTAAACCCGCACCACCAACACCCACATATAGCAACACTAAATCCACATATGCAGAGGCCCTTAACTGTAACCTGCCCAAGCAACAAAGACCTCTGAAGCTGAAATGCAAACAAACACCAATCACAACCAATGTGTCACATAGTTCACAACACCAGTGTGCCACCCAGCAACAGCCCCTAAGGCAAGACAATGTACCTAACACTTTAGTCATAGGTGACTCTATAGTCCGGCACACTGATGTCCCTCTCACCAGGTTGAATAAGGAGAAAATTACAGTCAGCTGCCTGTTGGGTGCCAGGATCCGCCACATAATGCATGCACTCAAGTCACTCCACAACAAGTACAAATATGACTCTGTCATTGTCCATGTTGGAGTGAATGACTTGAGACGTACCTCCCTGGACTACATGAAAAGAGACATGGAAGAGCTCTCGGATCATGTGGCCCAGGCAGGTATGACCCTAGCCCTGAGTAGCATCCTGCCTTCGCCCAGAATGATACCACAATAAAAGGATAAAATGATTGACTTCAACAATTGGCTAAGCTTATGGTGTCATTCAAAGGGGATCCAGTATCTGTCTGCCTGGGATGACATGATTGACAGACCACGATGCTTTGCCAGAGATGGTCTGCACCTGTCACCCTGGGATTCAGGTTACTGGCTAAGGCTCTTGCCACCCCTATAGTGCCTTTTTTAGGAAAACTTCAAAGGACAAAACCACCACTGTAACAGGTACAAGCATGCAAAATCTGAAGGTAATGCTACTCAATGCTAGAAGTCTAAACCTCAAAATGCACTCTCTCGAGGCACTCCTAAAAATGGAGAACATCGATATCTGTGCAGTAACTGAGACCTGGTTCAAGGCTCCAGAGAGCACCCTGCAATACCAGGCTACAACTCTTACCACACTTTTTTGCCACTAAACCAGGACCGAAACACTAAAGGTGGAGGAGTGTCAATATTCACCAAGGATATTCACACCACCAGGCTAGTTGGCCAACACAATGTGTCTGAAATTCTCCAAGTGCAACTAACACTAGGTAAGACTGCAATCCAAATTGTAGCTTGCTACAGATCCCCCACCATACCCCAAGATTCTCACTACACCTTTCTAAACTTACTGGAAAATATTAAGATAGAACCAAACACCCTAATACTGGGTGATTTTAACTACCCTGCCATTAACTGGGAAAACTACTCATGTCCCAACACCTTTGCGCAGTGGTTCTTGGAATTCATAAATTCCAACGCCCTGGATCAACTAATCCATAGTCCCACCAGGGGCTCCAATATCCTAGACCTGGTCATTACCAACATGGGAAATCAATGCTCCATACCTATAGTCACCCCCTCGTTGGTCAGGTCTGACCATAAGCTAATCACCCTTAACATCCACATACCACACCACCCCTGCAGTAAAGAAACCACCATAAAAACTTCTCCAAAGCCAACTTTATGCTACTCAAGTCAGAAGTGACAAACTTCATGACACCCATGCAGACGGAACTGAAAGTTCAACTGCTGAATCCTACACTAAGGCACTGTACGAGCACATCCACTCATGCATGAATCGTGCCATCCCAAATAGAACCAAGATGCTCTCATCCAAAAAAGGAAGCCAATCCGGTGGTCCCCTGCCATAAACAAACTTTACAACAAAAGGAAGAAACTTTTGCAGAAAAGAGGAAAATCCCAGGATGCAAAAACTCCCTTACTAGCCTCAGTAAGAAACTGAGATGCCTCATAAAATCCTCCAAAGCTAGTTACCAAAATAAAATTGCCAAAGATTCCAAAGACAACCACAAAGCATTCTATAACTATGTCAAGAATCTAAATGGCAATGCTCAGATCTGCTCTGAGCTAAAACAGAATGGCATTAAATATACTGATCCGAAGGATATTGCCAATATCCTGGCAGATCGATTCAGTGCCAACTTCACCCCTCTCACCCCTAAATGGCCCATCTCAATACCGGAAGATTGCCAAATTCCAGTAATAATGGCCACACAGGTACAAAACGCACTCTCTAAAGCCAAGAATACAGCATCCATGGGACCAGATGACATCCTGGGCTGTGTACTACATGAACTACAATATGAACTGGCACCTCACCTAAGTGTCATGTTTAATCATAGCCTCACCTCAGGTTTTGTGCCCACTGAGTGGCGCAGAGCTACAGTTATCCCAATCCACAAGGGGGGATCCACCTTGGATCCCAGAAACTACCGTCCCATCAGTCTGACAAGCCTTATCTGCAAGGCCATGGAGTGTATTATTATGGAACTTATAAACAAAGACATTGGGAACCTTCAAACACTGGACCCCACCCAGTTTGGGTTTGTGAAGGGCCGATCTTGCCTCCTGAACCTGATTGACTTCTTTGAATCAGTCTCCAGAGCCATGGACAAGGGTAAGGTGGTCCACACAGCCTATCTAGACCTTGCCAAGGCCTTTGACACCATCCCCCACTCTGGAATCATAGATAAACTTACTAAGTTGGGCATTAATCCCTATGTCACCCAATGGGTTGCTAAATGGCTTACTGATAGAACCCACACTGTAAAAGTAGCCGACTCCAAATCCAGCTCCAGACAAGTGACAAGTGGAGTTCCTCAGGGTTCAGTCCTGGGGCCGCTCTTGTTTGGAATCTACTTCTCTGAAGTACAGGTCAACACTAAGGGACTCTAGCTAACAAAGTTTGCAGATGACTGCAAACTGGGAGCCATTATTGAATCCCCAAATGATGTGGATACTCTACAAAAGGGCCTTACAGAAACAGATGCTTGGTGCCAGAGCCATGGGCTCAAGCTCAATGCCAAGAAATGTATTGTTATCCCCTTTGGGAAAAAACATGTATCCATGAATTACCATATAGGTGGCAGTACACTAAACACAGAAAATGTGATAAGAGACTTAAGGACACAGGTGGACAGTGGTCTCACCTTCGATAACCACATCGCCACAACAGTCAGGAAATCCTTCTATGTGGCACACCTCATCACAAAGGGCTTTTCATCCAGAAAAAAGGAGGTCATTGTCCCACTGTACTCATCCCTCATTAGACCCATTATAGAATACAACGCCCCATTTGGTATGTACCTCTCAAGACATCTGCAACAACTGGAAAGGCCTCAGAAATACCTCACTAAAAGAATCACAGGCCTAAAGCAGATGCCCTATGCTGACCGCCTTTAAAAACTCCAGCTATACTCTGTCGCATATCATCTACTCAGAGGCGATCTCTGCTTAACATACAAGGCCATGTCAAACCCAGAGCTGTTGGACATGCTACACTTAAAGAAATCCCAATCCCTCAGAGCTACACCCTCCAGGGATCTAAATCTTGTCATCACAATAAACAAAACATGCTGGAGGGATAGGTTCCTGACCCAGAGACTCCCCAGACTCTGGAATAGATTGCCCATACATGTCAAGCAGAGTGCCTCTTTGGACCTCTTCAAGAGGAACCTTGACGATTGGATGGGAGAAAGGAAATTCATCCCAGGGATCACGTCAGTCGCCCTGCTAGACAGGGGTCCAGGAAAGTAAACAACGTGGGAAGAAATAGCCAGGGAATTGTTATGGCTAGGCTTGTATAGGCCCTAGGGCTGATGGCCTAGTACTAACCTATGAACCTATGAACCTATAATATGTGAGAAAGTGCAATTCTGTAAGTAAACTTACCATAATAGTTGATGTTTGAATGATTACTGCTGCAGCAGCCCAAGCTATATGAGTTATAGCCTGCAAAGAATATAACAGTCATTCAGCTTCCAAAGTTTTCAGGGCACCTTCCTCAAGCTCAAGTTTCAGGAATCTCAAGCTGCGCTGACTATAAGATAGGTATGGGCACCAAGCCCCTCAGAGCTTTCATGCCTAGAGAGACATGGAAATTAAAGCCCTGAGAGAGTAAAGCTAGGACCATAATACTCAATATCTACATCAGCATAAAAAATGTACAAGTATAAGAGAGATGGAAAGAGTGAATGGCTACTGCAACATCTATTATTTTGATAAGTTTACTTACACAACTGTACTATGTTCATTATTAGGATCACTGCTGCAGCAGCCTAAGCTATATGGGTAGAGTATCATAGTTTCACATGACTGGGAGGAGGAAGGATGAGGGTCCAGGAGCCCCTGGAGAATGGTCCTAGCAAAGCCTGTCCTAGATCTGGAGAAGAAATCTAGTTTATAGTGCTTTGCAAAAAAAAAGAATCCAAACCTTTCCAAAAGTCACAGATAAATCCAAGACTTTGGTAGAGTGGGCCTTGACTCTGCCTGGAATATGTTTGTTGTGGTGGGTGTAACAAAATGTAATAACATGAGACAACCAATTTAAAATAGTCATATTCAAAAAAGACATAGGTTGTCCTTTTTCTTACCTTCCCAAGAAATGGACAACTGATCAAAAGTTCTGAAAAAAATGTATTATGTTAAGATGGTATCTTATTATCTGTGGATAACCAAGGTGTGGAGTATCCTTTCTCCCTCATTTTTAGGTTCTGGAAAAAAGACAGGGAGATGGATAACTTGGCTTGAAGCAAACTAGGACACAATTTTAGGCATAAATAAAAAACCCTGTATTTGTGGAAAATGTGTATGGTTGATCCACCATGAGAGCTTGCATCTCAGATATGCTTCCTGCAGAGGGCAGAGCAATTATTTAGACTTTTTCATGTCAATAACCTCAAGTCAGCCAATGAGCTGGTTCAAATGGAGCAAGACTTTTTTTTTTCTATCACAAAATTAAAATCCCAAGGAGTCACCTGTATTCAGGAAGGCTTCTGATGAAATACCCCTTTAAAAAAATTTCACTTGATGTTACATTGAAAGATGGCGATCCATTGGCAGACATGCTGAAATGGCTGACAAATAAACCTTGACTGAGGAGTAAGACATGCCATAGGATAGTAATTCACACAAATATTGTTGAACCATAAAAACACTAGCTCTGAATGGTGGTTGGTTCTTTTCTTGACATCGACTAGAAAACCTTTTCCATTTACTAAAATATTATAGTAGCACCCTTTCTTGACTCCATCAATACCTATTGAATGTCCTAAAAATAGTGCCTAAAAGTACAAAAGTTCTATCATAAAGGCAGTCAGTTAAACACCCCTAGTCTTGTGTGAGTAAATCTTCTCTGTGAGGAAGCTTGTGGTAATTCCCATGGCTATTTCCAAGAGAAGTAAAAACTACTGTTGCCTGGATCAGAAGAGAGTCACCTCAATGATCTTTGGCAAGGCATTCTGAATCTTCAGCGTGACCCTAGATATTGGTGGAAAAGGTGAAAAAGCATACAGGAACATTCCTGCTCAAGGAAAAGAAAATGCATCTGTTTCCAGTACATCTTGCATGGAGTCCATGATCAGAATATTGTCACCTGAATCTTGTGATCAGAGGCAAACAGATACATTTAAGGTATTCCCCACAGTTGGATCAATCCTTGGAAGACCTCCAATTCAGTTTCCATTTCTGAGGGTCTGTTCTGGTCCTGATTAGCTTGTCTGCAACACAGTTTTACTCTGACAGATCGTGTAGAAGTAGAGTGAGATTATGTTGAAAAGCTATACCTCACGCTGCCTTGGTTAGTCTGCACAGTGGTTTAAATTTGTTTCTCTCTCTTGCTTGTTTATGTACCACAGCAATGCAATGTTGTCTGTAAATATTTGTCGAAGTCCCTAGGACCACATATTGGGAGAGCATTTATAAGAGCTGACATCTCTTTTATGTCTGCGTGTTTTAGTCAGTCTGTTTTTTGTTCCAAAGGCACTGAGCTTTTATTTCCATAGACAGTGCTCCCAATTGTGCTAGGGGAGGAAGACAGAATAGGTGACCTGGATTCAGAGAAATTTGGCATATTCACAACAAAACCTCCCCTTTAGCAAACCCCAAAACTTCAATCAGAATTGTCAGGGAATGGTGACACTGGGACCATAAAGATTTCAGGTACCATTGGATTTTTCTCATGTGGAGTCTTGTGAGAGGTATCATGACTGTCACAGATGCCATGAGACCCAGAATCCTGAGGAATTTCCTTGGTGAGACAGTAGTCTGAGTGGAAAAACTCAGGAATAGATCTAAATACATTCATGGATGAAAATCTCTTTGAACTGAGATGAGCTTAAAAAAGACTGCAAAGATAAGTAAGTCATTAGATAAGGAAAATGTGAATACCTTGCAGTCTGCAGTAAGCTAACACAGGAGTTAGACACTTTGTGAATATGCTTGGAGTAGTAGACAGACCAAAGGGTATTGCAGAGAACTGATAACATGATATTTGAAATTTGGATGTATAGGAATGTGATGATAATGGCAGGAAGTAAACTAAACTTGCTGTAAAAATTTTAGTGTGAACCTAATATTTACAATTATTTAGAACAGTCATCACCCCTACCTCAATGCATAGTAGTAGACTTTGCTCTTACCTTTCAACTGTCTCTGTTTGCTTAAAAGGTTAGTTGCTTAATATGACTGCTATACTTTTGCTCCCTTGCTTTAGCATCTGCTCACTAACAATGGCATGGAGTTTGGAATTATGAGTTGTCCGAAGGTATTTTCTAGGTGTGTACAACATATTTGCTGTCAGACCTGAGCACTGTAGCACTCTGTATCTGGTCTAAACTGTAGCAACTGCCTGGAGCAAGCATTACATTTACAGTTTGCTACAGTTTAAAAGAAAACTGATTTGTTTCTTTCTTTCTTTTCTTTTTTTAACTTAAAACCTGAGGACTGTAGTTCTCTGTCCATGGTATCACAGGCATAGCTGGTTCAACTAGCACCCTGTGCGGGTCCCACAGTGTTGCACCCCATTCCCTCAGCTCTTCAAGTGAAGGAAAAAAAAAAGATTTGCTCAAAACCAGATACATGCTCTCTCTATCTTGCCCCAGGAGCCAATCATGTCCCCTTCTGCTCCCTGCCCATCCCTCCTCCTTCATCACATTTATGTTAGTACATTTTTTTAATTGTATCAAACTACTTGCTACAATGCAGCAAGCAGTTGCTACAGTTAAACTCTGCACAAAGTGTTACAGCACTCCGGTTTAAGGTTAAAAAAAATCTTGTTTTATTTTTAAACTGTAGCAAACTGTTTTCTATCATACCTCTCAACTTGTAGACATCAAAAAGCTAGACAATGGCTCTTAAAAAGTAGGTACATCTGGTCAAAAATCTGTCAAGTAATTAAGAGTGTAATTTGCATATCAAATAACTCCTCACACTTCCAGTAAGATTACGGAGTATCTCCATTTAGAAACACAAGTTTAAAAAATGAGTGACAGAACAATAAAAAATAGAAAGATTGTTACACTCACTGTAACTGTGAAATAACTCATGAAATGAATATGTAATTCTGATAAACAGTGCATTATTATAAAACTGATTGCTACAAAGTTGGTCAGTACTGCTGCATAATCCCAGACATCCCTGAAAATCAGGAATAGCTGAGAGGTATAAGCAATGGTCTTATTTAAAACACATCCTAGACATGTGTTCTTCCTTCATCATACCTAACTTTTGGCAGAAGGCATGTTTTAGGTCACACTACAATATCAATAAATTGCATTGCTATCTAAACTGCTTAAACTTTAATGTGCATAAAATACAGATGCCAAATTTAAAAGTGCAGTAAGGCTATCTCCATTTAGAAACACAAGTTTAAAAAACTAAGAGTGACAGAACAATGCAAAATAAAAAGATTGTCACACTCACTGTAACTGTGAAATAACTTAAGGGAAGTTCCTCATACTGAAATGAATATGTAATTCTGATAAACAGTGCATTCTTATAAAACTGATTGCTACAAAGTTGGACAGTTCATACACTTTCCTATAAAACTGTTATTGAGGAAGAAATACTATAGCAATCGAGTACTGCTGCATAATCCCAGACATCCCTGAAAATCAGGAATAGCTGAGAGGTATAAGCAATGGTCTTATTTAAAACGCATCCTAGACATGTGTTCTTCCTTCATCATACCTAACTTTTGGCAGAAGGCATGTTTTAGGTCACACTACAATATCAATAAATTGCATTGCTATCTAAACTGCTTAAACTTTAATGTGCATAAAATACAGATGCCAAATTTAAAAGTGCAGTAAGGCATTCAGGAATGTACATTGCACAGTTATTGTATATTACAGCATCCTTACCCAACTTCGTAGTGCTCAGTGAATCAGGAACAAATCTCAGCAGAATCGGGGACACCAATGGCAATCAGGGACAGTTTTAAAATATTATTAGCATTAACTTGAGACAAAATAAGAGAATGCGAATTTTAATACATTTTTCTGAAACAAAAGAAGTCTATAGCTACTGTTGTCTTTATTTGTTAAGTGCAAATCACCAACTTTTCTCCAAAAGTCACCAGTTTTAACAGGGATTAACAGGGCAGTGCTAAAATCTGAGTCAAAATCAGGGACATCACTGAAAATCAGGGACAAATTGAGAGATACACCCAATGCTTTTTTCTTCACAAAAAGCAAAGGTCTGGTGGAAACAGCCTAATGCTGTTTTACTGTCTGGGTGGGAGACAAGCACATACTCTATTCTAAGTAAAGTATGGAAAAAAAACTGTCACCTTTTTGGCAGAGTTTATCAGACTTCTCATCCAATCTGTGTACACAGACATTCTGAGAGGTCACTAAGGGTGCCTGAACAACAAACAATAAAGGTTAATGCAAATTGAGCCTATTAATTTTCTTGTTTTGAACAAAGCAGGTCAGAAACAATAGCTACCGAAGACCGTTTCTAAGGTCACAGTACAAAGCATTAACTTAGAATAAAATGGGCAAGCACAATAGTCAGAAAGAGAAGGCAACATGGAAGTAAAGCCATATATATACGCAAGGAGGTGCTATATAACTCTTTTTCATTTACCTAAATCACAGCAGCTTGAAAATACCAACGATATTGTTAAGGTAAAGCAGTTTAATATTCAAATAAAGTATGAATCTATAGACTCACTAGTGCACACAAACTGCACACATAAACAGGATCAGTTTATGACTGTCTTTATTTTGTTGTTTTGCAGAGTTGTGTGATCATTTGTTTTGGTACCTGTCACTGCTTTTGAAACTTTACCTGTACAATAATGGCAAATAACACCACAGACAACAGACCACGTGCACCACACTAACAATCAATGGAGACAGACAGCGTCGGGGTTTGGCTATAAAATTCAGGCTAATGCAAAACCTGTTATTCTATCAACTTATTTAAAAATTTCCCTAATTTTGGGCCTATGCCCCCTATTCATTATAGCTTTGTCCAGATTTTGGGAAGTACGCTTCAGAGGTATTCAAATCTTTGGGATGTGGTATTTAATCTGTGTAGTGCATGACTGGGTTTTCTTTAATAACAATAATAATAAATCACCTGCCAACTATCCACTACTCTATATTGCCCAGCTTTAATACAAGCAAAGAAAAGTGAATGACGTGCGTAACTTTATTCCTGCTCTGATTGTTTGGTATAAATGGCTGCACCAGTTGGAAAAAAAAGGGGGAGAGGGGAGTTCCCAAAGAAACAACATGCATATTCCTTAATCACAAATTTAAACACTTTAGAACAGTTCAGTAGGTTTAAGAAAAAAGCCTCCCAACAAATGCTTTGCCTCTTAACATTTATACTTTTATGTCAGCAGTAGTAAACCATATTTCTCACTGCAAATTACATTCACTGAGAAACAAACAGTTCCATGATTTGTGCCAGTAACTTCCTCCCTTACCAAAAAGGTAGTGGTTATACATCTTTTACCAGCTATAAAACATTCCACACCAAGTAGCTGGTTTACATAAACAATCAACCCTCTGCAACAGTGCTTTTGAAGTTCAGTCTACCAGGGTGAGACATCAGGTTGGCAATTACCCAGAGTCATGCCAGGCCGTCATTTAAAGATAAAATGATGTTTGTCACTCCAGTACAATCCAAAGGTCAATCACGAACCACTCATTATACTCTGCTCTTAATCTGGTCCTGCTTCCTAAAACACCAGAGTTTGAATTTAGCTGTGTAAACTACTTCCTGTAATGGGGAACTGAATATTAAATAGGTACTTCATTATGCTCTGGCTGTCCAGAGAGAGAGAAAGCAAGAAATCATGATTTAAAGAGGTCATACATGATACCTCATTATTTTAAGCCAGAATCTGGTATTTTCTGCCAAAAACAGGAGAGTTGAGATGTATGTTTTCTACAATGAAGCAAACAGTTGCTACATTTTGTACTCTACAGTGAGCAGTACAGCACTCAGGTTGTACTTTAAGAAAAACTGTAGCAACCTACAATGTAGTAAGCAGTTGCTACAATTTATACTGTGCATGGAGTACTACAGTACTCAGATTTTAGTTAAAAAAAAAGAAATGTTTTAAACTGTAACAAACTGCTTGCTACATTGTTAAACTTTAGACCACACAAGGAGCTCTACAGTGCTCAGGTTTGACCATAAATGCAATACCAGCTTTTAAAAGCCAGTATGCACTAAACAGCTATCGGAATCGGCCAACTGTGCCCCTTAAACTTTGTGCCTAGTGCAGTTAACCCTTTTGCCCGTGTGATATAGGGAAATATTACCAGCCAAGCTATCTGAATTTTGTAAATAATTCTATGTCATTTGTGAATATTTATATGATTTATACAGAACTGTTTGTTATGTACTGAGATAAAAGTAACCACAGTATGCCCTGCTTACTTAGACTGTATACCTGTGCAAATGTATGTTTTAACAGTAGAAACTAGAACATAAAAGAGCTAACTTGTAAAACTTCAAGAAAATAAGTTGAAATGAAATTGCTTTACAATTGTGCTATAAAAGTTCTCTCTCAGTTTCAGTGTAGCAGACACAATGTCTAGAACTAGAAGTTTTTGTATTACCTTGAAAGAGAAGTAATTACTAGGTTTAACATGTAAAAGTGTTTTATTATTTTATGACTTCCAAGATCTGCAAACATCTGAGAGTTATGTATTTTTACACAGATATGTTAAATTCTGTTAGTTTCTGTTTTAGCCTGGGAACTGAAGTCAGGTAAAATAAAGTAATGTCATCCAAGTTAACCCAGCAGCAATATTTGATATTAATTTAAGAACTCTCTCAAAGAGAGACTGTGCATTCTGTATTTTGTCTTGGACCTAGCAACAACATCCACTCATCATCACCATCTGCACTTGCCTCTGTAAGTAATTTCTTAGGGCATAGTAACTCTTTTTAGACTCAGTCAAGAATATAGTAAAGATTAGTTTAGATGTTTTCTTTATTTATTTGAGACTGTCCAACAATGTTGTTTTAAATACTTCCTGTGATTTTGAACTCTGAAGTAACTGTGTTGGATTTACTGAGTATTGCCTTGTTCATTTATTATTTATTATTAAATATATTTAAACCTATCTTTGTGGCTAATATTTGTGAAACATATTTAAGCTCTTAGAGTACTTGCATACCTATAAGGTGACACTGTATAAGCAACTCCAATAGCCTTGCTTGGTATAAATTGTAGAAACTTTTGTTTTTGTTTTGTTTTTTATTAATATCTGCAAAAGGAGGGTCAGCATGCTGAAACTGGACCTGATTGGCTCCTACATTTCAGGAGCCCCAGGTACCTGATCGTGGATCTTTTTTTTTTTTACCTCTGCCGAGTGGGGGCAAAGGATGCAGAAACAGGACCTTGTTTTTGCTCCTCAATTGTTGAACAGCACAATATTGAAGAATGGCAACAGGCACTGGCTGAGCCAGCTATCCCTCTGTGAGAAGGGACATCTTCTATCACTCCCTCACCAAGAATATGCTGAATGGCATGAGGAAAAAGAAGAGGCTGTTCTGGTGGGTAAGGAGAAATCCCCAGAACAGAAGGGACAGACTCCCACTGCCATCCGTAACCATGATGGATCACTCTCATAACCCATCTATCTGAAAATATATGTTGTTAAAAAGAGAAATGGAGGTTCAGACTTTCTGGGAGGATTAGGGGACTGCCAGTGTGTGTCTGTGTGTCATTCAGACTTATTAGACTATCCTTTGTTTTGGTGGGGAGGGGGCTCCTGCCTTTTTTTTTTGGAAACCCTCTGCCATTCCTTTTTACCATTTACTTAACAGCAGCTTGCTGGGTCTATATATTTTGCTTTGTAAAGGTATATGTAAAGGAAGCATTGAATCCCTTGGCAAACATGGAGAATAAAGGCTGAAAAATCTGAGAGATTCCTCTGCAGCAGAATGTCCAAAATTATTTCTGTCTCCAAAGAACTCAAAATTTCATTTTTAACATCCTTTGGGAGGTTTTGAGTACACAGCCAGGCAAATATCCTTGTAAAAGTTGCAGTGGCAGCAGCCTTAGAGGAGACATCTGCAGAATCATGTGTGATTTCAAACAGTGGAGCATCACTTGAGACACAGAAGAAACCAAGTTACTCAAATCAGATTTCTCCACACAACAGGAAACATATGTCAAATTATTCCTCAAATATTTCTCATTCTCTCACAAGAGCCACGCATAAATTTTAACAGATGAGCTTGACAGCTGAAAAGTCTATAAACAAATGTTTAAAAAATATACATGTTTCCCCGATCTATCAAAAGCCTTCCCACCATTGTCAGAAGGCTAGAGAGAGGGATTAGTATTAACTATATGTTTAGCAGGAGCTTGAGTCACTAAAGCAGTAGTTGCTGGGACAGATCTGAGAAGAGTGTATAAAAACTTTATAAAAGAGTGCTGCACTTTATACATTATATCTGATTTCTGGGATGCAGCTGGCTGGCTGTGAAAAATTGCAGGCTGTGACAAAAACATCCCCAAAACAGACCATAGGATCATAGGAAGTTACTAAGCTATTGGCCCTGAGGCCCTTACAAGCCTAGCCAATAATTTAGCCCATGTTCCAATAAATTAGACAAAACAGGAGGAATAGGGGTAGGTTCTGGAAATTACAGTTGTAACAAATCATATTTCCTAGGGGTCTGAGAAACATCACTGATTCATTCTGAAATAGTTTTAGAGAAACGGAATCCTTCAAAAGTACTATCCAAAGCCACAATCTTCCCAGATTCTGAATCAGAAATCTGTGGATTCAATACACAATCAGTGCTTTCACAATCATTTTGAAGTTCAAACTTGAATCTCTTCAGAAAATAAAGATTCCCTTTTTTCTTTTACCAGAAACAGACATAGAGGAAGGGTCAAAAGCCTGCACTGAAAACTGGGCTAACGCCAATAAGTTACTCCCGTCCAGAATAACTGAAGCAGGAGGAGATATATATTTAAGTTTTTACTTCTTAATGACAGGAATTTCTACAGAAACATACCAATGTTTATCAGGAAAAATCTACCTAGGGATGGGTACAGCTTTCTGGCTAAGCAGAGTGGCATTCTCTGCCCTTTCTTCAAGGACCAAAAAGAATGTCTCTCACATGCACCAAGGGCAATCCAACAGCCATAGAGGATGTGTCTATGCCCTGGTCTATGGTAGCTATACCAACTACACCAGCTGGACCCAAGGAAAAAGATGAGTGGTCAGCTCAAACTGAATAATGGTTTGGGCATGTGGAAGGTATCCTGAAAGCTTTAGAAGCTGGCTGGCTGTCATATTCTTAGCAAGATAGCTTAGGATACTGCAGCAGTGATCCTAATAAAGAATATTCATGAGTACGGTCAGGATGCCAAACTAAGGTGTTAGTGATAAAGCTATGTTCATCACACATACTACCTGGTAGCTGATTAAATGTCACACCTTTCTATTACAATATCTCTACCTCATGGTCCTGGTGAGGCCTTGATAGCTACATGAATGCAACCTATCGCACCAAGGAATATATCAAGAAACTGCTGTAGTATCCTTGAGGCAGAAACCTGAGAAATAGCCAACATGTCCCCAGTCGGTCCCAGAAAGGTCCCTCTGACAGGTAAGCTAAGTCTATCCATACCTTGATATCCACAAGAAATAGAAGGACATGCATCCCCCCATTTTTCAGTTTGTGTGCCAAACCATTTCACCAAAACCATTATAAAATCCTTGTCCATTCTGAAGTATTCCAAATTACTGTCTCTGACTTTTCAAGGGTTGCACATTTGCACAATAAATCTCTGTGAACTGCATCCTGTCTGCACTAGTGTGAAATCAGTGCACATACCTGCTAACCACATGCAAATGAATATTAATGCTGCTCAGTGTTTCAAATCTTTGGTACACTGGGCAAACAAAATCAGATTTGAGTTTTGGATGTGTGGGCAATGGCAAGTTAAGTGTACCTTGGGCCTCGGGCTGTTTTCAAATATGGGACCCCAAACACACACATTTTTAGGAACACGCATAAATGTGTGTGCTATTTTGGATTCACCTTCCTGATTGATTTAAATTATATTTCTTATTTAATATAGTAATATTTGTTAGAGTGTATTTTAAATTTGTAGTTTAGAACATTCTCCAGTAAGCAGTAAAAGAAAATGTATTAATTAATAATGACAGAAGTGCCCATTTCAGAAAGTTTCAGCTATAAAAGGCCCTCAAACTGTTGTCATTATAATCCACCAAAACCCACACATTAAAGGCATACTTCCAGCAGCTTTTGAATAATGAAAACCCCACAGAAGTGTTACTGCCTCTGAATCAGTCACACAAGTACAGTGTTCTGACTCACAGACAGGTTCCTAGTGGGAGTGGGTATGCATCAGTGTTCAGCTCTGAGCCCATTGTTAATCATACTGGTAATGGATTACATTAGGAAACAGTTCTGAGTAGACAGATCAACAAAGTTGCTGTATACAGACAGTTTGGCATTTCAGGCAGACTTTGAGCAAGAACTTCAGCAAATAATAGGTGAACAGAATGCAAAACTGAAGGCACATGGGATGAAAGAACAAGAAGAGGAGCCCACCCTAGAAGATGAAAGAACAGCACTAAGGAAAATGAAGCCAGGGAAAGCAGTGGGCTCAGATAAGGTCATGGCAGATATGATGAAGATTTTGGGTGAAACTGAGAAGAAATGGCTCCTAAAGGTACTTCTATCAGTATAGAGAGAAAGACATATACCTGTTAACTGGAGAATAAGCATTCTTGTGCCAGTATACAAGAATAAAGGGGACATTCTCAGCTGTGGGCAGTATAGAGGCATCACACTCCTGTCCCAATGGACGAAAGCTCTGGTGAGGATGATTGATAAAAGAATATAGACAGTAATAGAAAGTTAAATAGGAGATGAACAGTTCAGACTTAGATCAAGATGCAGCACAACCAACCGAATGTTTGAAGTGAGGCAGATAAATGAGAAGAAGTTATAGTTGAAGAAAGAATCCAGCTGGGCATTCCTAGACATGGGGAAAGCATATGACAAGCTCCCAAGAAATCTGATTTAATGAGTCCTGCAATGGTTCAAAGTCCAAGAAACACCAGTAGAATTTGTACAGACTATGTACAGTGACTCAATCACATAAGTACAAACAGTGTTCTGAATCACAGAGAGGTTCCTAGTGGGTGTGCATCAGTTTTCAGATCTGAGTCCACTGCTGTTCATACTGGTGATGGATTACATTAGCAAACAGTTCAGTTCTGAGGGGACAGAATAGCAAGGTTGCTGCATGCAGGCAATTTGACACTGCAGACATACTTTGAGCAAGAGCTTCAGCAAATGATAGGGGAACAGAATGGAAAACTGAAGGCACACAGGATGAAACTGAGTACAGCAAAGACAGTTGTAATTGCAATAAATGGGAGAAATCAAAAGAAGCTTAAAAATGTAAAGGAAAATTGTGGAACAGGTTAACAACTTCAAGTGTCTGGGAGAGGTAGTTGAAGAGAAGGGAAGTCTAAATGATAGGGTCAAGGCTAGAATCAGAGGGGTTGCACCCAGGTGACACAGAGTGTTAGGCATAGTGTAGGACAGAAGAATGCCAAAGAAGCTGAAAAATAAGGTGTACAAAACAGTGGTGCATCCAGTACTACTGTATGATACAGAAACCTGGGCACTGAAGACACAGCAGTTGAGGAAATTAGAAGTGATGGAGATCAAGTGTCTGAGATGGGTGGTAGGATGCACACTGTGGGACAGATGAAATGAAATCAGAACAGAAGCCCAAGCAGCTCTGTTTGCAGAGGGGGTAAAAGAGAACAGATTACAGTGGTTTGGGCACATATGCAGAAAAGCAGAAGACAATCTGATGAAGAAAATTTGGGAAAGACAGGATGAAGGCAAGTGAAAACAAGGGTGCCCAGCAAAGAAATGGGTGGATTGTATGAGGGAAGACCTGTAAAAGTCAAGTATGACTGTCAAAGAAGGTAGTAGAGTGGCACTGAATTGACAGAAAGAAAGAAGTGATGCAACACCCTAACCTCGTAGAAAATGTGAAAAAAGGGGATGATGATAATGATCCATATTCATCACTGACGGTAACTTTATTGACTGTGCAATCGTTACGTCTGGTTATGGTAAAAATGGCCCCAATTAAGTATTTCAATTGCTTTACACAAATATACACTAGTCCTACAAAGACAGACTATTCACTTTTTAAATTTATCAGTTCAGTAGGGATAGTAATTTTTTAGCCACCGACATCTCTTAAACTCAGCAATTATAGCTACATTGTTGACTGCATCCTTCTCAGATACCTGTGTGCCCCAAAATAATAATAATGACCAAAATAACATATTTAAAATTTGTTTCAAAGAAAAACATAGAAGCTATAGTAAAGTATTCCAATGTAATTCACACACACACATATGCACACTAGTCTTGCAATACCAATAATGTTTAAAAAGATGATAAGAGCATATGGTACTTTCATTCACAGATAGCCCTCACCTCCACCAAAAGTTATAGTTGCTCTGTTGAATGTGTACATGCCTTATTGTTATGAAGAAATTATTTGTATGTACTTTACTGGTAGCTTTGGATGAACTACATGAAACTGTATAAAGATCATTAGCATCACACCAAAAGACCTAGCCATTTGTAGCACAGTTGAAATAGAAGAGTATTTATGATGGGAGTATAAGACATTTTCCCTTCATGATAACATATGCTAAATCAATATGCACAATTTCTGTAGAAGTAAAACTCATCTGAATAATTCCACATTAAAGAGGTCTATTAGTAATGCAGATGTTGCTGCTGGCAAATAACTGTGCATTTAAGAGCTTCATCTACAAACGCAGTGCTTGCTGCCCTTGAAGAATAAATGCCCTATGTCACATTTAAAAACTGGTATGCTGATATTGCCATAATATTGCCTGAACTTGATCAGTTATGCACTAGTGAATGACTGGCAAAAACAACCACAGGTTCATAGTTACTAGGCATACAGTCCAGGAGACCATTAGGGAGCCTAGCCCAAATTCTCAATTGTCTCAAAGCACTGTCTACTTAAGTGACTTGTTTAAGGTCACCCAGTGGAAAGATCGAAACCATGCACCCTTGGCACATGAAGCAACTCATTAACAAGTCAAAGCATTAGTCTTGCCAAACAGAGTAACAATTTTTAACAAAATGTGGAAATCCTTCACAGTCTGATCTCGTAGATAAATAAATGAAAACAAAGGAATTCCCTCGAAGAGCAGCAGCTTTATGGGCTAGAACACCAAATAGTAATACAGACCATTTCTGTTTCGAGGGGATTCCGGCTTGGTTCATTTATTTAACCATTGCGTGTTTCGTTCGTTGGATTTATTGATCTCGTAGATAAGTCTGAATCACAGTAATATGTAACAATGACTGCATAATAGATTTTGAAGATGAGATGGTTCTGATCATCAGTCCAAATAATGCACACTATATGCAAATACAACTTAAAAAAAAAAAAATGATAAAATACCGCCAAGACCACCGATCCAAGAAGTAAGCGAATTTAATGAAACGCTTAGTGCCTCAGCTTACACAGCCTTCCAAGTGTAAAAACACTACAAAATACTGTTTGCTTATATGCAGCATATTGCACAAAACAATCAATTAAGCATACAATTCAAATCACATACTTCCAATTACATTCTTTGTTGAGTAAAGTGCAATTTCGCTTACTTCTTGGATCAGTGGTCTTGGTGGTATTTTATTATAATGCAAACTATATGACCTGACAAATGTCAATCAGTTTGTTGTTGCTGGTGGCTGTACAGATGGTACGGCAAATATATATTATTAAAATGCAACATGTTTAGACAATATTACACAATCCAGGCCTATTAATGGAATAATTCATTCTTTTGTGCAATGAATAAAGCAAAATTGTTAAAGACAATATAAATGCTGCAGCAGCATCTTTAGTTCAATAACCCACAAGTCATGAAAAAATATCAGAAATATTACTGCATACAACATATTGTACTTTAAAAAGGAGGGAGCTTACATGCTTGTTAGACACCTACATCTCCTTTTGACCTCCCTATGTCTTCCCATGTCATCAAGAATAGCTATACCCTCTGACATCACTCAGTACAGGTGTGACCTACCCAAATAGCTGGTAAAGCTATATTGTTTCAGCATAGGCTATAAGAGTGAATACAGCCAGATCATGGTCACATGGTACCCAATAGAGGATAATAAACCATGCCCCCCTCAGCCATACCAATATCCATTATTTGTCTCTCTCTCTCCCAAATTACCGTAAAACACTGTTCAAAATGTCAATGTACATACTATTTTCTTCCTTACTTTTACAATTATCACAGAGATTTGGATTTCATTTAAAACTTTAATTTCAAATTTAGAACAAAAACACTGATAGCCATTTTCTAAACAAAACAAAACTATGTTACATTGAACACAGACTTATGAGAAACAGTAAACTTCTCTTCCCTTGAAACTCACTTTTAGTGAAAATGCATCGGGCAAGCCCTGAAACTACAACAGATGTGTTGGGATTCATAATCAAATAGCATAAAGTGAAGCACTAATTAGTAGCTATTAAAAGTGTATAGGAATTCAAAAGACAAATGTGTAACACACTTGATAACAGCCTGGGACAGCCTAGTTGACACTAATTTCCCGTTTTCAGAAGCACTGTCTGTTGAAGTAACTAGGCCAGAGTCACACAGAAGCCAAACAAAGGCTGAGGGAATCAAACCCTGTACTACAGAAAACAACTCTTTAACAGCTCATAGCTTAACTCATCTGAAGTAAGAGAAACTATTGTCACCCAAACAGTATACATTTCATGCCTGCAAAGAACATATTATATCAAAAATGTATTCATAGTTAAAATATTAATTTTACGCTCATAGACTTTAAGATGTCCAAATTATTCACAGCTAAATAATAAACACTGTCAACATTAAACAAAACAAGGGTCGCACCCACAGAATATGACTTATATGATGATGTTCCTGTTTATTACAATGGTTATTTTTATTTATTTGTAGTTTTACATGCATTTTGTATTCTCACAGTAGTTACACAGTGTTTTACGTTTGTGCACTGTATTTTCAGATTTACCTTTTTAACTTTTAGGTCAAAGACTGCCTGGAAGATAACTTCACACTGAGCGTGTGTGTGTGTGTGTGTGTGTGTGTGTGTGTGTGTGTGTGTGTGTGTGTGTGTGTGAGACACACCTGTAATTTGATTCCAAGACTGACTGTTTTCTCTTGGTATGATGATTATTTTGTTTCCACATTTACTTCCTTAATTTATTTTATTTACATCTGTTTACAGGGATAGTGCACTGATCAAGCATGACCAATTGTAGGATCAGCCCAGGATGTACTGAACACCACAGCAGACTACAATTAGAAGAACACAGACAGAAAATACAATACAAATGTAAGATAACCAGTGGTACAGCAATGGGTTCTAGTGTGGTACACAGAAATTCACTGTGATAACAATGACTTTTATCAAAGAGCTGTGGTACAATCAGAGGTGAAAGAATGTTGATAATTCACCAATAGAAAGAGAAGTAGAGCAATATCAAGGAAATATTGGGGCGTCACATACATATTTACCAAGCGTTTGTTGTATCATATGCCAGTAAGGTTTATAGTACAGTCAATAGAAAGGGTAATGAGTAGACGGAGTAGCCATTTTGATTAGTTATGTAACATAACCTGTCAATACAGTTGCATTTAAATTTCTGGGGGTGTTGTACTCAATAACAGGTCTAATGAGTGATGAGTAGAGGGGAACAATGACCTCTTTTTTTCAGGATGAGAAACCTTTTGAGATGAGGTGTGCCATGTAGAAGGATTTCCTGACTACTGTGGTGATGTGATTATCAAAGGAGAGACTACTGTCTACCTGTGTCCCAAGGTCTCTTATCACACTTTCTACCGCCTATGTTGTAGTTCATGGGTACAGAGTTTTTACCAAAGGGGATGACAATGCACTTTTTGGCACTGTGCTTGAGGCCATGGCTTTGACACCAGGCATCTGTCTCAGTAAGGTCCTTTTGTAGGATGTCCACATCATTAGGAGTTTCGATTATGGCTCCTAGTTTGCAGTCATCTCCGAACTTCATTAGCCAAAGACCTTCTGTGTTAGCCTGTACTTCAGAGAAGTAGATACCAAACAGGAGAGGACCCAGGACTGAACCCTGTGCTACTCCACTTGTCACTGGTCTGAAGTCGGACTTGGAGTCTGCTACTTTCACAGTGTGGGTTCTGTCAGTAAGCCAGTTGGTAACCCATCATGTGACATAGGGATTTATACCTAGTTTAGTGAGTTTATCTATAATTCCAGAGTGGGGGATGATGTTGAAAGCCTTGGCAAGATCTAGATAAGCTGTGTGAACCACCTTACCCTTGTCTATGGCTTTGGTGACTGCTTCAAAGAAGTCTATCAGGTTTAGGAGACATGATCTGCCTTTTACAAACCCGAACTGGGTGGGGTCCAGAGTTTGGAGATTACCAATGTCTTTGTTTATAAGTTCCATGATGATACGTTCCATGGCCTTGCAGACCAGGCTCATCAGGCTAATGGGGTGGTAGTTCCCGGTGTCCGTGGTGGCTCCTCCCTTGTGGAGTGGGATAACCATCGCTGTGCGCCATTCAGCAGGCACAAAGCCTGAGGTGAGGCTATGACTGAACATGGTACTTAGGTGGGGTGTCAGTTCGTTCTGAAGTTCATGTAGAATGCAGCCTGGGATGTTGTCTGGTCCCATGGATGCTGTGTTCTTCACTTTGGAGAGTGTGGTTTTTACCTGTGCAGCCGTGATTACAGGAACTTTGCATTCTTCCAGTATAGAGATGGGCTCTTTAGGGGGTGAGAGGGGGTAAAGTTAGCACTGAACCTATCTGCCAGGATGTTGGCAATATCAGTTGGGTCTGTATATTTAGTGCCATTGTGCTGTAACTCAGAGCAGATCTGAGTGTTGCCATTGAGATTCTTGACATAGCTATAGAATGCTTTGTGGTTGTCTTTAGAATCAGTGTCAATTTTGTTTTCGTAACTAGCTTTGGAGGATTTTATCAGGGATCGCAGCTTCTTACTGAGGCTGACCAGGGAGCTCCTCCACTCATGGGATTTTACTCTCTTTTGCAACAGTTTCTTCCTTCTGTTGTACAGTTTGTTTATGGCAGGGGACCACCAGATTGGCTTCCTTTTTTTGGAGGATAGCGTCTTGATTCTGTTTGGGATAGCACGATCTATGCACTCATGTAAGTGCTTATAAAGTGCAATTGTGTAGGATTCAGTAGTCGTAACTGTATTGTCCATCTGCATGGGTGTCATGAAGTTCACCACTTTTGTCTTAAGAAGCATGAAGTTGGCTTTGGAGAAAAGTTTTGCCATGGTTTCCTTAATGGTGGGTGGGGGCCGGATGTGGATATCTAGGGTAATTAGCTTATGGTCAGATCGAACCAATGAGGTGTTGACTTCAGGTGTGGAACACTGGTCACTCATGTTGGTAATGACTAGATCTAGGATATTGTTGCCCCTGGTGGGGGTGTGGATAAGTTGATCCAGGGCATTGGAGTTTATGAATTCCAGAAAGTGTTGAGTGAAGTAGTTGGTATATGAGTAGTTTTCCCAGTTAATGGTGGGGTAGTTGAAATCACCCATTATTAGGGTGTTTGGTTGAACCCTAATATTTTCCAGTACATCAAGAAAAGAAGAGTGGGAATCCTGGGGCATGGTGGGTGATCTGTAGCAAGCTACAATTTGGATTGCAGTTTTGCCCAGAGTTAGTTGCACTTGGATAACCTCGGCTGCATTATGCTGAGCAACTAGCCTGGAGGTGTGGATATCCTTAATGAATATGGACACACCTCCACCTTTGGTGTTCTGGTCCAGGTTACATGGCCGAAAAGTGTGGTATGAGTTATAGCCTGGTAGTGCAGGGGTGCTCTCTGGAGCCTTGAACCAGGTCTCAGTCACTGCACAGATATCGATGTTCTCCATTTTACGGAGTGCCTCGAGTGAGTGCATTTTGAGATTTAGACTTCTAGCATTGAGTAGCATCACCCTCAGTTTTTGCTTGCCTTTTCCTGTTATGGTGGTGAATTTATCTTTTGAACCTTGCCTAAAAAAGGCACTATAGGGGCCTTGTTCCACGAATAAGCTTTTCTAGCATTTTGACTAGTGTGGGAAGTATTGAGATTGGTTAGACATGACTGACACTGATTGGTACTGGAATTTTTGACACTGGTCTGATACAGGCAGATTTCCAGATTAAGGGAATTGTGGTTGTTGTTAGGCAAAGGTTATACATGTGGGCTAGAAAGATAAGTAAGAATTTTCTGCAGTAGTATATAAACCATGGCATCAACTGTGCCAGTAGAAGAGTCAAGCTGTATTTTCTCCAGGAAAGGAGCTATCAGTTTAGTGCTGAAGTAAAAGACTGGTATATATATTCTGAGGGGCTTGATTCTGTGTGGTGGTTGGCAGGGTATTTTGATGGAATGGAGGTGAGATTAAGGTGGAGAATTCATTCAGGAATCTGCTGGACAGAAGATGGTGAACTGGCTATTTGTTTAGCTCTGGGAACAACTTTATTTACTGGATGCCCTAACTGTTATGCTGTTTACTTCTTCCCAGAATTTTTTGGGTCAATTTAGGATGCTCATTTGCCTGGATGACATGTATATAGTTTTGTGTCTTTGAATTTCCTGTTTATTGATATTCCATAGAGTGGTGCAATGCTTACTGGTTAATGTTGGTGGGTCTTGTTTCCAGCCTTCCCAGGCTTCATAATAATGTTGCTTTAGTCTTTTACGCTTTTTTTGGGTAAGCTAGTCTGTATTACAGTTTTTGAAACATCTGGTAATTAATGTGAAGTGAATCTTCTAAAGGGAGAGGAGACATTATGTGAGGTATATAGTGGCTGCATTTGCATCTGTAAGGTTGAGTATGGGGGAACCATTCTATAACTGGTAGGTGAGAATGAAGTTTACAGATTGTGTTTGAAGATTTTGGACTAAATGAGATCAACTTTTTGGGAGGTTATTTTGAAGTGTTAAATGTGGAACGTTATAAGACAATAACCAGTGAAAGTATGTGTGTGTTTGGGGGGGTGTTAACTGGGTGGAAGGTGATTAGTTCTACAGCTCAGTCTATATATTCATGCACTAATTGCATCAGGTCAAGGAAATCTGGGAATTCAGATACATCTGAGTAGGAGGTACTCAAACAGTTTACATTAAAGTGCCCAAATATAATGGTGTGTTTGCTTTGTGGTATGTTAGCCGTAATATTTTGTGTATGGAATTTGTCTAAGTTGGAGGGTGGAAGGAGGTGTGCTATGGCTAGGTAAAGGTGGCCTTAGATGATATTTGGAAAGCAGACAAGATGATGGTTTGTAGTAGTATTGGCCTGGGTTCACTATAAAGAAGTTAAGGATAGATTTGTATAGAAGCATTACCCTCTCCAACTGCCTTTTTACCTGGGCAGGTATCAAATATGTATTTGAACCTAGGAAAGAAGTGGTGAATATTAGGGTGGTCATTTTTTAGCAAAGATTCTCCGATTCTGACTATGCCTGGTGTATGTCTGCTGAGAATGCACTGATTTGGTCTAACTTGCTTCTAATACTTCTGGCATTAAGAAGTGTGCCAGTAAGAGTGGTGTGTCAAGTAACTGTTTTAAGAATGATTGGCTTGGATATTGTACACTGTTGATATAAATACTAAAAGGGTGAAGACATTGAAGCAAACTACTGCAAATGTTATAAGAATTAAAGTTTTGAATATGTGGTTTCACTTCATAATCATGAATTGCTGAAATATCGAATTTCAGCAATTCGTGTCCATGAAGCCAAATCTTCAAAAGAATGAAAGTGCATAAGCGTGCATAGGACTATGTAGAATTCATGCTTATGCATTTATGTTATATTACGGAAGTGTTTGGCTGGGATGGTGTCTGCAGTTTGAGGTGAGTAAGTGTGCGTGAGTGTTTTTGTAACTTGTACGAGTGGGTTAGGGTAGGGAGGTGGAGGTATGAGTGCGTGTTGGCTGTGTGTGATTTTCTTTACTGTTTGTGTGATCTCAAAGTTAGTATATATAAGTAGGGGGATGTGGGGGGTGCAGGGGGGCTTGCCCCCCTGCATTTGTGTAGTGTAGGTGTGTGTCTGTGTGGTGTTTTGTTGCATTAATTGTTTTGTGTCGTCGGTGTTATGGTTTGTGTGTTGTGTTGTGTGCTGTATGCTGCGTGTTCGATGTTGTGGTTTCGTGATTGTGAAGTGTCGGTGTTGTGATGGTTTCGGCTTTATACTGTCGAAATGCTGAAATTCGATATTTCAGCATTTTGGCAATATGAAGTGAAACCAAATATATTGAGTTGTGGCAGCTGTGGTTATTGTGGAAGGAAACAGATGGGCTAGTTAGTTAAAGGAAAACTCCACACTCTCCTACAGTTTAACTCAATCCTTAGGTTTCTTTTCTCCCTACAATATTGTTCCAGTATTGCATAGGTACCAGAAACTTACTTGTACTTTTTAAAATTTTCATTTCCTTGCACTGGAATCAAAGGAAGGGAAAGCCACCTCCTTTCTTTAAGCTTAAAGGGTCAATCCCAGAGTCTAAACTTCTGACTGAAAGAAACTTGTTCTGATACCTACCAGTTGTCACCACCCACTTACCATGTCATCATCAACCCCACGTCTGGTTTCAATTTACTTTATGCAGCACTGTTTTCTTTCCCTCTGGTGAATACAATTAACAATATTCAGTTCTTCTCAAAGCTTTCAAGCCCCACTCACTGGGATACAATAAAATTATTACATTTTTGTGTACATTTGTGGTGGGGTGGCTAGTTAAAACTCTCAGTATTTACTTTTAATGAACCTGTCAAAAAGCTTATCTTAATTGTACAGCTTTTTATTTCCTTTATTTATTCTGCATAGCATAACTGTGAGCAATACAGTCAAAAGAGTACAGTTTAATGAATTCATAATAAATCTTAGCAGTCTCTTGACATATTCCCCTTACTCTATAGTAAAACAATCTCAGAATTAGTTTGTAAAACTACCACAGATTGCTGTACTGCACAGACAAGGAACAACAGCCCTTGCAAGTAAGGCAACTGCCAGGTCCCAAAATAGTATTCAAAAACAGCACTGACCAGCAGACGGTGATGCAGAAATTGAATAATATTATTTATTCCATATCTGTGCTAAAAAGCACATTCCATAGAGAGAAAAAATCCAGACCGGTTTCGGCCAATACAATGCAGCCTTCTTCAGTGCAGAAAACAAATATCAAAGAAATTTCCTCTATTTATATCCGTGGCAATCAAAGATCCTATGACTCATCAAATCACTTAAAGGTGCTCATTCAATCCAGGACAGAATAAACAACCTAATTTAATAATCCATTTTTTCTCCATCTGAGTCAAAATTTGATGCCAACCCGCAGTCTTAGATCTGTTTCCTTTAATTTTGTCAATAATGGTAAAATGGAAATTGGTTCTGGGATGTTTAATTGTATGTTTATATAGGGCATTAGTGAGACGCTTGTGTCTTATATCACTTAGGTGTTCAGCTATTCTGAATTTTACTGACCTAGAGATTTGCCCTACATAAAAAGCATGCAACCGCATGTGACAAGATAAATAACCTGTTCTGACTGGCAGTTCCCAACAAAAGAAATAGTGTAGACCATACTTGTATTTCTGCTGCTGAAACAAGTTGTTTTGTTCATTTTGGGGCAATATACACAATGTCCACAAGGGAAACATCCCTTTATGTGGTCCCCTAAAAGGGTTAGTTGTATTGCCGGGTTCAATGAACAGTGTCCCCTTTTATAATGACTAAAGATGGACCCCAAATTTCTACCTTTTCTATATGAAAATAGACATCTATCTCCCAAAACTGTAGTTAATTTATCATCTGCCATGAGTATATTCTAGTTCCGTTGTACACTACTGGTTAGTCTAGTGGTATTACGTCCATATGTAGTGACCAACTGTATTACTGGGTTTGGGTCAGGAACCCTTGTCTGATATTCAAGTAGCCCCTCATGCTGTAAAGAATCAACCCTGTTCCTGGCATGTAAAACCTGTCCCAACTTATAACCTCTGTCTATGAACCGGGTGATTAAATCATCCCTGTAAGTATAATAGGAGCTGTCATCTGAGCAAATACGTTTTATTCTCATATACTGAGATTTGGGGATATTCTTACAAATATGTGGCGGATGATAGCTGGTGGCATGGCATGGAGGAACAAATTATACTAACATGCTGGAGGGATAGATTCCCTTCACAGAGACTTCCCTTACTATGGAACAGGGTCCCAATCTACATAAGACAGAGCCCCTCACTATCACTCTTCAAGAGGAACCTTGATGAGTGGATGGGTAACAGAAAGTTCACACCAGGGATCACACCAACAGCACTACTACATAGGGGCTAAGGGTACTAGCTGCTAGTACAAGGGTCTAGGGAACTACTAAATGGGCGGTGAATACCGCACAATGTGGCTGAGCTAATATATGCCTTCGGGCAGATAGCCCAGTACCAACCTATGAACCTATATTTACAGTAAACTTCAGATATGAGTGTTATCTGATTGTCTGGTTATCAGAACATCAAGAAAAGTAATCTGATCACAGTTATAATTAACCATAAATTGAATTCCCCATCTATTTTCATTGGGATAATTCACAAACTCATGAAGATATTCTGAATGCGCCCTCCATACCAACCAGCAATCATCTAAGTAACGTCTCCATATGTCCATATCCTCAAGAAAAATGTTGTGGGAATTGTCATATATAAGTTGCTCTTCTACATAGGCCATAAATAAGTCTGCATAAATAGGGGCAAAAGACGCCCCCATTGCCGTGCCTTTAATCTGTAAATAAAAAGAATCCTGATAAAGGAAAACATGTTTGGTGAGGACATGTTCAGCTTATCCAATTAATAACATATTGAAACCAGGTGGATAAAGCTCTGATCTATCAAGACAATATTTTAGAGCCTCAATTCCAGCCAAATATGGGATGTTGGTATAGAGAGCCGTCATATCTAAGCTACATAGTAACCAACCGGTTCAAGTTGGGAATCAGAAATAATCTGCAATAATTCAGTAGTATCTTGAATTCTAGAGCATATCAACTTTAACAAAGGTTTCAGATATTTCGTCAGGATCTGTGACAATGGTTCAGTCAAAGAACGCCTACCAGACACGATTGCTCTTCCTGGGGCATTATGTAAATTCTTATGTATCTTTGACAAAAAAATAAATGTACTGCAGAACCGGATCTTGAGCAGTTAGATGATGCAATGTATTTCTGGAAATGATGCCTTCCTGTTCAGCCAAAACTAAAAAATCATCTGTTTTTTGAAAGAGGAGGTGGGGTCAAGAGGCAAACAAGTATAACGTGCATTATTTAACTGCTGCAAGGCTTCCATGTTATATTTTGCCCAATCCTGAACCTGAACCATCACCAGCACCCCTCCTTTATCAGCAGACAAAATAACCAGCTCATGATTTTGAGCCAGTTCTTGAATACAATCAATTTGTGTCTTTGAGAGATTATGTGTACCAACATAATGTTCCCTAAAATCAAAATGTAAGTCTTTGAGAACACTCTTTTGGAACAACAGCACATTTGGATTCATAGGAGGTTGAAATGTAGATTTGTGATAACGAAATTCATCTTGAGACGCAATTGATTCTTTGTCCTGAAAAAATAAATGTAAGTCGAAAGGCCTACAAAATGTTATAACATCATTAGCGAAATCATCCTCCGAAACATAAAAAACAGGTATAAAGGTTAACCCTTTATTAAGTATATCAATATGTGTAGTAGACAGAGTACAAGAGGAAATATTCAAAACATTGGTATTTTACACTTCTGGGCAAACATGCGTAATAGACCCTCCATGTTGTGCACCCCGTCTATGTTTTCTTCCTCCCCTCTTTTGTGTGTATCTAAAGGGATGTTGTTATTCCTTTTGGCTATGGGTGAACCTGTGATGCCATCAATATCCGACTCAATAGCTGAGGATGAATCCTCTGCTGAAGTATCATTATATGTAACAGATTTCTTCAAAATAGAATGAGAACGCTTCTTCCTAGGTACATATTTGGGGTCTACTTTAATTAAACGAAAGCAGAATCAGTCAAATACGAATCAGTTGACATGTAAACAGTGAAACGCAGAAATGTCAAATGCCCTAAATAGCGAAATCGGAAATGTCGAATTGTCATAGTTGGCCCATCTGCGGTATAGCGCCATAAGGTAAGTGTGCAATAGTTACGGACCTTAGGGTTAGGGTGCGGGTTAAGGTAAGTGCAAGATAGGTAATGTACGTAAGGTTTAGTGTAGGGTTTTGTTAAGTGTATGTGTGTGGAATATTTACTTTGTGTGGGTATAGTTCTGTAGGTTAAGTGTGCGTAGTTATGGACCTTAGGGTTAGGGAGGGGTTAAGGGTAGTGCTTAGATAGTTGTGTGTGTGGGGTTTAGTGTAGGGTTACAAGTGGGGTTTTGGTGCTTTAATTTAGGATTAGTGGTCGGGTTTTGGTTAGTGTATGTATGTGTTTTTTGTTGTTGTGTTTGCGTAGGTAGTATGTTACGGGTGGTGGGGTTGGCCGACTATTGCGGTTTCGATGTTTAAATTTTGCAGTTTTGCATGTTCGACGTTATCGCGTTTTGCTGTTTATGTATCGACGGATTCATATTCGATGGATTCCACTTTCGTTTAATTAAAGTAGACCCATATATGGGTGACTGTTGAAATCTAACCTGTTTGGCTGGGTTTCTGAAAAAGGAGTCCCCACTTGCATAATCTGTTAAATCCCTTGAGAATTTGTTCTTTTTCTTTTCTTTAAGTTGTTCCTCAAGGGTTAATAATTCTTGACTAAGTTTTTTCAAATGGGATATATACTGGGGTTGTCCCTCAAACTGTTTAATCGAGTCACACAACAATGTAATCTCTGGCAATTCTTGATCTATAGTTCTCTCATAGTGCTCCGTCAAGATCTCAACAAAACTCATGGTGGCCTTGTGTGGTGCCTCACTCCAAGCCTTCAGCAACAAATCATCACAGTTATTAACTAAGGGCTGAACCCTAACCCTCAAACCTCTAGGCGTAATATCTTTAAGTATATATGCCTTAAATAATCTTAGGTGCCATATGTTGCTACGTAACGACTTTATGCTCTTACTTAATTTTAAAAACTGTGTTTTACATGAATTATCAATGGGTGTTGAAGTCTCAACATTTCCACCTGGGTGATCCCCATCCAAACCAAATACCACCAGATCATTACGATCTGAGGCTAAACCCTTAAGTAAACTATTGATATCCATATTAAAGGCCTCCCTGCCCTACAGCAATACCAAAATCAAATGAGGTGGTATACCTATAGAGACCAATTAATAGTTATTAAATGAACACACCTCAATATCAGTACAGTCAGTTCAGTAACTTTGTGGCCAATGATCTAAATAATAAGATATTGGTCTAGATCATTGCTGTGTCCAGTCAGCCAAGGCTCAGATGAATCAAAAGCAACTGCACCGGACAATAACAGCCACAGAATATATCTCCTCAGTATCTCACTTCTGAGTAAACATGATATTAGACAATATATGATGCGTGCAAAAACATATCTGTATAAGTCCACACATAAAAAGTCAACCAAATAACTGAGCTGAGTCCAAGTAAATTAACCATGGACCATATCAGCCTCCGACCTACATATTCACAGTTATGCTACTTATGTACTATAATAACTGATCTAGAGGATATATTCATTAATAACATTTACTATAATACCACAAATCAACAGATTTTCATATAGCTGCAGAGCTGTTGGCCAAATGAAACCCCAGATCGTACAAAAATATAAATATATAGTTTGATGAGAGCTACCTGATTGAAATGAAAGCAGGTCCACTACTAATAAAATTAGTTTACATCACAAAACATATCATGAAGCCATCAAAAGGCAATCTTTTCATGTGTCACCAAACATGATATGTAACCGGATAGGAAGCCCACTGTTAACATAAGCAATTATACAAAAACAGTAATGTTATAATCTAAATAAATAATTTATTTTAGTAAAGTTGCTCAAATTAACAGAATATTTAGATTATTTCCTTAATGCAACTTCAAAATATTTGTTGAAAAAATAAACTTTGTAATACACCATTAAGCAGTGATGTCTAAATCATGCATTGTCCCCATATATATGCACCTTGTTATAAAGACATAATCTCAAATATCAACAGTTATTGAAAAGAATCCTCAAAATGTTATAAACATACAAATGACAAGTCCAACTGTGTTAATAATCCTGCTGAAATGTCCACCATCTCATCTTGAAATAACACCATTGTATGTATGTCGCCAAACCAAAAAGTGTTTGTAGAAAACTCAAGATGGTAAATAATTACAAAAACTGCTATACGACAAGACCACTGCTAAGGCGATAATGAATATATGTCCAAAAGTACAACTTCACCTGTTTTGCCAGTTCTTATCCAAAACACATAGATCGTCTATCTAGTCTCAGTATAAAAACGTCAGACTTGTATTAGAAAAATCCAAAATGGTGGAAAGTTACAAAAACTGCTTTGCGACTACGACGCTGTTATAACCAAACTGTTCCAGCTGTAGCTATGTATCCAAACAAACAATTCCACTTTCTCAAGGTTGATCCAATCGTTGTGAAAGAGAAGAGAAAACACTCAAAGTCCAGAATACATATAATGGCCTGTAAATCCAAATATTATGTTGACACCATTAATTAGGGTAAATATAATGCGCAAACCCCAAGAACTGTCCTGAAATAGTCAAACAACCAAAAAGCTGTTCAACAATGTTCAAAATTTAAAAAATAAAGATTGTTCATAGCACCAGTTCTTGTCCAAATATGTATTGTAGACAGAGCATATCCAGCATAGAAAATCAATCCGCTGGTGTTATAACAACGATAAGAACCTCACGACAAGATCCTCGACTGAATAAATAAAAATCCAAAGCAGCATCATGAAAAGTAATAGTTTTGGTATCCGTCACCACAGATTAAACAAAAAATAAGATTCAAAACAACAAAGCTGCTATTAAAGTAGCGATAAGCAAAGCATCAGATGTCAACAGTAGGGAAATTACGTAACTCAAGGAACAGCCCCTGCAAGTAAGGCAAATGCCAGGTTCCAAAATAGTATACAAAAACAGCATTGACCAGCAGACAGTGATGCAAAAACTGATTATTATTTATTCCATATCTATGCTAAAAAACACATTCCATAGCGAGAAAAATCCAGACTGGTTTCGGCCAATACAATGCAGCCTTCTTCAGTGCAGAAAACAAATATCAAAGAAATTCCCTCTATTTATATCTGTGGCAATCAAAGATCCTATGACTCACCAAATCACTTAAAGGTGCTCATTCAATCCAGGAGGGAATAAACAACTTAATTTAATAATCCATTTTTTCTCCATCTGAGTCAAAATTTGATGCCAACCCGCAGTCTTAGATCTGTTACCTTTAATTTTGTCAATAATGGTAAAATGGAAATGAAAATTAATTTCTGCACTGAAGAAGGCTGCATTGTATTGGCCGAAACTGGTCTGGATTTTTTCTCTCTATGGAATAAGTAATATTATTCAATTTCTGCATCACTGTTTGCTGGTCAGTACTGCACAGACCCCATTGTAACAGTAAGTTTTGGACTTCAATGTTTAAAATGAATCAATTGCTTGCATGGCACATTTTTTTACAGCAGGTTAGAAAACCATTATAATTAGCTAGTATTCAGAAATAAAAAAAACGAAACATGAAAGAAAAAAGACTGCTTCTAGTACTGTTCAAAACTTGCAGAATTCTGATGTTTCTACAGAGCTAGCAGCAGTCATGCATAACATCATAGCACTTAGCAAGCATTCAGAAATCGATACAAAATAAAATATAAAATGAACAGAAAACTCTGTATACTAATGTTTTAGCTTTGCACTGCTCATATGCTTTACTGCAAGGTTCCTGAAAGGCTACTTTTCTCTGAGGATAAAAAGCACAGGTGAAACTAATGAATGATTCAGTGAGAGCTGTTGTGAGTACAACTGCAATTTGAGATAGAACTTGACAAAGGCTATTGAAACTTCCTGTAAGCACCCCAACCCCTACAGCCAAAGCTAGGGCATTCTCAGAAAGCTAGACTAAAAATGTAAACAAAGACCAGAATCAAAACAAAAAAAATCTCTCGGACTGTCCCTTTAACTGGTGAGATACTTTGCAGAGGAATTTGTCTCTACCTGCATAACATATCATAGACACAGATAAGTCTGTAGTTTACCCAGTCAGGTAATGCTGTCAATCTTAGATGACCAATTAATCCTGCTAATGTCAGGAACACAGCAGCTGATATTAAAAAAAGACAGAAAGCTGTAGGACTGTTTTCCACTATTTTTACTGTAGAGAGGAGGAGAACTTAACACTCCCCTTTCACAGCAAAATAAAGCAATTAGATCAGTCAGGGGTTTAAAGGCAGCTGTTACCTCTTCTAACAAATTTACATAAGCAGCAATACAGTACTGAAATACTAAGCTTTAAATATTGGTTATTTATAATAGTTTATATTTTAACATATCTTAAATGTAGTATAAAAGATTTCTGTGACATTTATAGAAAAGTCAGAAAATATCTTTTCTTATAAAGTATCAAAGCATTCACCATTTTCGAGCCCCCCCCCCCCATACACACAGGACAGAACTACAGAAAGAGAGACAAGTGGCAACCCTATCAAGTAGGTGCACTGATAATCTTCAAATAAAAGGTTTTTTATGCTTTTTTTATGACATATTTCCAGAGGGTGATGCATATCTGGTACACGCAGACCCATGGTAAGAGATTCCCAATGACTTTGAGTCATTTCTTACATTGTTCGAGTGCATGAGCATTTTGTAGTCCACAAACGAAATGTGACAATTGATGGCAAGCATACTATACAGCTGAATTTACTTTAATGAACATTTCTATGTGCTTTTGCATTAAAAACATCAAGAAACGGAAATCAGAACTACTTAACTGTGTTTAAATCCACACAGACACACACACAGTCAGACATGTGCAATTAAACACAGTACTGCATCTCACACATAGTATTCTACATGCTACATACATTTTACACACAGACATATATATATCTTTATGTGTGGTTATGTGTAGACACACATATACAGTTACACAAACTTTTCATTTTGATTTTTTTTTCTTTAAAGGACATGAAGTCCACACACATACAAGCATGTAATCTAGTTCTCCACTACACAGACACTCATATATTTTTGCACACATGCAGTCTCTCTCTCTCTCTAATATATATATATATATATATATATACACACACACACACACACACACACACAGTGTGTGTCCGTGCGCAATATGGGTGCATGCAATTCGTTATTTATAATAAACTGAACATAGTAGATTTAAGCATTATTAATGTATACATTCTAGTAAATGTTGCTTAATGTTTTACTTATCCACTGTCACACATTGGCTATGAGTTGCACAAATAATCTCTGTCAATGTCTATATGTCAGTATTTTTTTCTTTGAACTGCTAAGTGCATTTATCACTTGTTATTATCTTTGCCAATGTAGCCAGAGTTGTGGCTGAAAAGGGTCCTGGGACTTTCCTGGTTACCAAAGTCTAAATAATTCTGAAATAGAAAAGAGGGGGTGAACTTGACAGAAAAAATGTAAAGAACTAGTAAGGTACATTTTAATTCTGCATAATTCATGAGAGAGAAAAAACTTCCCACTGAAGGCATTGGGAAGTAGCAGACAGACTTAGTTTGGAGTCCTACTACTTATCACCTGTACATCATACAGCAAGGATGTTTTACTGCAATAAGAGTTTTCACACCACTACATGAGAGTGTGTGGGAAGTATATTCTTTTAGAACTACAAAAGTATCCCTTTGTAAAAGCCTGCCATTTACCTACTTTATTTTGCTGGAAGTAACTAACAGCTATTTATAGCATAGAGAAAGCTCTGACAGGCACGAAAATGAGGCTCAGTCAGGGAAACAAAGTAGCTCAGCTATAGAAGGTGTGTGTTAGATTATAGTGCTTCACAGTCCTGCCATTCTATCTTAATGACATGATAAAACAATACTTCTTCCTATGTCTAGCATGACTCATATAAGGAGGACTTGAAATGTTTTCAGGAAGAAGGAATGAAAGCAAGAAAACAAGATCACGTTACCAAGGCAGGCCCCATCATTTGCCATTTTGTGGGAAACACATTAACATTCTAAAAGAAGTGCTGGGAATGAATTTGAGGCATTAAAATAGCTCAGAAAACAAAGATACAATAAAAAAACATGTGTTTTTAGTTTTAAGGTGGAGTTTTCCTTTAAAACTTCAAGTGAGTTTTCATTAATGTGGGCTAGTTCTAATGCTGTATTGAAGATAAGTGAGTTGATTTGAAAGTATGCATTTTTGTGAGGAAGGAGAAGTGCAGTATTTTTGGTGTTTCTGAAAGTAGAAGTAGAAAGGGTTTGGATGTTAGTTGGTGATTATGTGCTGATGTTTAAATGGGAGGTGTGATAGGCATTAGTAAGCAGTCAGTGAGTATTTACATTGCAAAGATGGGGATGGCTGGGAAATTTGAGGTGGGGGAGTGAAATGGGTAATGTTTTTATTTTATTCAGGAGATTACTTATTACCTTATGGATGAATGCATGTCTCCTAATCCACTAATGTATTTAAACTGTGTTTTTAGTGTGTTTAATTGAGCCTCAGTCCTGATTTCCATTTTGTTCTTTTTATTATTATTTTTATGCAGAATTAGTAATGTGCTTGAGTTGTGGATATGTACTTCTGGTGGATGATATTGCTTTTTTGTTTATAAATCTGTACTTAACAGTATTTACCTGCTAAAGGACTTTTCAAGTCAACATGGTGACAGTTTCTCAGATATGGAAATCTGTGAGGACACTAAGAATCTGTGAGTGAATATGTTTGCCTGCACTAGCCACCCCGTTCCCACCCCACAAGGAATATATCTGATTCACAGCTAGCTAGTGATGTAATTGGTCAGTTATTCTTGCCCATTTTAAAATATATTTAAATCAAATATGTTTCATTTTCTATTGATGGCAAAATGCTGAATGACCATGAGAATTGCGGTGGTTGAAGTGATATCAGAGTGAATAATGTTATGGCAAATTCCATACAAATTTGAAAAACAGAATCTGAGATGGAACTTCAAGTGCATTTTTTATGTAGGTGCAAAAAGTTTTCCATGCAAGAAAATGTTGCTACACACATGCCCTTCTTTAATAATATCCACTCAGAGTTTGGTACACATCAGGAAAATGCCACCACCCTTAATTAGCCATTTTCCTGATGTGTACCATTTTCACACTCACTTGTTCACAGTAATATTGTTCCCAGCCAATTTACACTACTATACTGCAGTGGACTACACTGCCTCTAAGCATCCTCATGTCTCATGCATTCACACATTTTAAAGACACCACAGAATTTTGAGCTTTTTAATTGTCTTCAGAAATGTTTTTCTATTTTCTATTGTAATTCCTTTTTGTTTTACAATTACACATTCATCTTTCATAATACCTGAACATTACAATTATATTTGACTGAAATTTAAAACATTATAAAACATAAAAAGCATACAGGATAATTTAACTATCTACTGATATAAAATACATAAATAATATTATAAAGTACAAGAACTACAGGGCAAAACTTTCCATAACCTCTTATCCAGCATATTTCAGGAAGTACTCAATGATCATTCCAATCGGGTATCAGGGGTACTGTCTCCAGTAATCTCTGTTCCAAGAGTTCCTGGTGCACCACTATTCACTATTCATCCAGCTCCTTCTGCAGTGTCACTCTGGGACTGCTAGGAATTGTGGGAAGTAGGGTAGGGAGAGTCCTCTGGGAGTCATTCATTCTCTTTCAAGGGATTTGTTTACTCACTTACCAGGCTCCACAATTTTAAAACAGACTATGTGGATGGTTCTGGGAGTCCTTGATGCTGAGTGATTTCATGAGGTCCATAAACAGTCACATATTTTGGTTAGCATTCTTAAAATTTGTATTAAATTGTATTATTTTATTAACTTAATTCTTAATCTGTTACAATTATAACCAATATATGATGTTGCTAAATGCAGACGGCTGGTTTTATCATGCACTGCTTACTCATAAACAATTAAGATAAATGTGAACTTGTCTTTTTGGTGTATTCTACAACAGTATTTACATTAAACTACTTTTGCAAGTAAAATACATTATGCATGATGTCATAATCTTATAAGTAATTGAACTAGAGTAGATTAGTGCCAATATACTCACATGTAACAGTAACCCACAATAATCTTGTTTTGTGCATTAACTCTTGCATAATGTAAGCCCGTATTACTATACTAGTATTTTAACACATACAATCACTTGAGATGTAGAAAGCACAGCTCTTCTCAGCAAAGAAAGCTGTCTTTAGAACTACTGCTTCTCTAAAATACCTTGCTTACCAAAATGAAAATAAAAACAGAAAGTCTGCCTACCTTTTGAAGTCACATATGAAAAGCAAAACATTACAAAGTTTGGCAAAGACTGTTAATTGTAGTGAAGGAAATATATATATATATATATATATATATATATATATATATATATATATGTATGTATGTATATACATACATATATACATATATATATATATATATATATATATATATATATAATGTGAGATCTTTTGCATGAAAACGAGAACTGGAATTTCTCAGTTTGAGGCCAATGCATTGCATCCAGTGCTGGCCACAGTATTTAATTTTCAAAACAAATGGTTACAGCAGATACATGAACATTTTAAATGCATACAATATTGATTAGCTTTTCAATACTGTAGACACACCCTAATTATTCAACCACCCCCAAAAAAGAACTTGCCCATTAGGAAATGCTTACTTTGCTATGTTTTAACATCAGAGTCATAACTGACACAGAAATGTCATACTGTGTTTACAGTAATCCCCCATTATACCCTAGTGCTATATTAAGGAGCACAATAAAAGCTACTTAGACATGGCAAAGGATTGCATTGGAACTGACTTAACCTCATAGCAAAGATATAAATATTGATCATCCTTCTCAGCTCAGTTGCATGGAAACAGAAATAAAATTATTCAGTGAATTAGATACCCCATACATCCATTTTATTTCTAATATTCAACATCTCAGTGTATATTTTCTCCTGGTGTTAGACAAATGCTCGTTAGGCTTATAAGTTCACAGTGACAGAACATACTTAGGACCTGAACTCATTAAAAAGCCTAATGCCCATCAATTTCTGTTTGTAATTTCTGTCTGCCATACAGGGGCCTTCTTTTTGTATTGCTTGGACTACTACTCTGACATGTGCAGATATGGTTTATTTAAAAGTCTCAATGTGACCTGCATCACAAACAGGTACATTCTCCAATTAATATTTATTTGTTCATTTATTTATTAGTTATTTCTCAGACGTGGAATTTGGAGGATCACCAATTCACTCCTGGGATACCTCTATGGGGAAATATGAAGAATTCAAAGCACACAAAAAATCTCATTTATATGCAGAGAGAATATGTAGTCTCCACACAAAATGTGCCCCAGGTGAAAAGCAAATTGAAGAACTAGGCCCTGTAGTAACTGACCAGTGACACCTCACGGATTCGAGTGCACTGTTTCAATGATTTTCTTACTACTCTGGCTGCTGATACTACTACTACTACTATACTGTGGTCAAAATAGAGAAAAATCACTGAACTCCAGTAATGGTGCTGTATAGATTAGATGTTTGCCTGATCACTCAAGTTATCGTTACATAGTTAATTTAATATTAGTTTTAACTGAGCTTATAAGTCATTGGAATTAATTCTATTGATAGAGCAATGCCATAATTGATGAAAATTAGTAAAACATTGAAAAGGAAGTTTGACCATGCTTTGAAACCTGAGATGAGGTTACAGACTTCAGTGAACTATATGGTGGGCATAGAAAAAGAGGCAGTTGTTCTTGATGGAAAGATAAACAGCTTTGAAGAAGGTGCTGAGAGAAACTTATGCCAACAATTAAGAATGGTATTAACATTTTGGACAGTTATAAGCTGGGGTTAAGGAATGAGCCTCTCAAGTTGTTGAGGCACATTGAACAATCATTCAGATGCTATCAAGCAGTTGCGAAAGGAAAAGAAGAATTTAAAAAACAATGTACCCTTTTGTTGACTAAACTGAATGTGTAGGAAGAGAAACAAATTGATCAAGAAAAAAATTAAAACCAGCATCTTTGTTTATTTGGGATATCAGAAAAGGAAGAATAAACTGACTGCATGTCTTTCATTACAGAGATGTTAGCAAACTAGAGTGCTCTGCATTTAAGCCAAATGAAGATTGAAAGGGAGCATATAGTTTTATACCCAGGCTATAGCTCAGCAACAGCATAATATGTATTGCTACACATTAGGGCATTAAGTCTGAAGGATATAATTCCTTATTTTTATGGACACCTGGTAAAGTTTATGAGATTAGAAAGAAACAAGACTTTTTTGTTGAGGATTATTCTGTACAGACACAAAGGAAACAAGACAAACTTTGGATCCCTATGAGGGAATGTCATATTTTTACGTTAAAATTTCAAATGTTATATATGGCTGTTTTTAGGGCAATTGCCCTTGGGGAATTAAGATTTTTCAGGAATATCAAGAAGCATTGAAAGTTGTTTGTGACTATGAACTGTGGAGGGATCAAGGTTACCAGTGTATATGGTATTGCAGAACAATCTAAGGAAATAGCTCTTTCATCTAGTGAAAATATGATTTCTTGTAGGATTCTTTTAAACATATTTTATTCCCAATTCTACTGAAATTTATAGAAAATTAGTAGCAAGATTGAGTAAGTAGAGATCACAAAGAATCATAATTGGTTTGCAAAGTCAAGAACAGGAACTTTTGAATGGGACAATTATTCTTTTTATTTTGAAGTGGATACATGTCAAACTTCCAGGTCTGATATCTTACGGGTCTTATTTAAGCCCAGTTTTGTGGATGGGCTATTACAACCAGTTTCTAATTTTAAAGTAACCCACCACTTTCAATAAATGTACAAATGGTACTGTTGTCCTCAGTCTTATATAAGAATATTCCTGCAATTTTATGTGGCCCTGTTGAAAATGTATAGCAGATTTCATCTAGTGCCACAACAGTACTTTATTAACTAAAGTGATTACCTCATCTTCCTACTTTTATAAGCACATGTGGATATACTGGTTCTTTGTTTGTACATATAAACAGGGATATGGAGTTGTCCTTCAATAATGCTGGTGTTGGGAGTGTAGCTGTCCATTCTAAATTCAGGTAAAGGTGGGCACCCAGGCTTGCTCAGTAGCTCTTTTACCTGGCTAGGTGTGCCTGTTATCTGATGAAGTTCACAAATTGATGTGTTAAGTGGATGAAAGCGCTAATGTTTTTTTTATCTATGATACTGATTTAAAGTTTTATAAAGAGCTGCTATGTTTTTTTTTCCATCTCTAATGAAGTTTGTTCACTAGGGATGACTTTGAAATGACTAATTATATCCCACTTGCCATTTCCTTTCTAGAAGGAAGTCTACCCAAGTTGCATTTTGGACACTCTTGTATGTGATCTTGTGACTGTCTCTCTTGTTGAGTAATTTGTTGGCCACAATCAAGCCATTTTCCAGACAGAAGTCTAGAATGGCTTAGCCTGCTTTATTCCTGTTGTCCCACCCATGTGGAACCAGGCAGTCTTCATATCCTGTTCTGTCTGTCTATCCTGATACATGCATTCA
Organism: Protopterus annectens; assembly: GCF_019279795.1. Lineage (NCBI taxonomy): Eukaryota > Metazoa > Chordata > Ceratodontiformes > Protopteridae > Protopterus > Protopterus annectens. The sequence continues at coordinate 144,894,520 of NC_056728.1, read as the reverse complement.
GGTCACTCATTATCAACACTAATTCATAATGTCCTGTTTTATCTAGTAGGTCCTGCAACTGCTGTCTGAATGCTCTCTTTTCCTCATTATCACAACCCTGCCTTGGGACATACGCTGAGATTATGAATAATGTCATATCATTACATTGGAGTCTGATTGGCATGAGTCTGTCACTAATTCTAATGAATTCCCACACCATTTCTAGTCTGTCCTGCTCCTGTGTAATAGATTTTGGACCTCAAGCCAAGTATCTTTGCTGCACTACCCTTCCATCTTGTCTCCTGGATGCATAGGATGAACAGTCTCCTCCTTACCATCATGTCATTCACTTCCAAGCTCTGTCCTGTCAGTCAACCTACATTGAGTGTAGCAATTCTTAGTTCATGTTTGGCAGGTTGATCGGTTTTACTTCCAGCTTTTGCTAAACAGTTATCCAAGGTAACCCAAGTCGGGCAACTGGACACCAGTTGGCCAGTAGCTAACTGACTCCAGGGCTGCTGGACTTTATGGTGGGCACACACTGGCCAATAGAGACACATACACCACTCTCACCATTAGCATGGGCCCTTGGCATAGTTTGGAGTAGTCCAGCTCCTCAATGCATTTATCACTAGCAAATATCCATGCCCATTTGGTAATATTAGTCAACACGACAGAATCACCTACAGCCATATTTTACACCATTGAGTGGCTAGCCCTGCCATGGCATACAGTCTGTAATCCATATTCTCCTATCTTCAGGATACTGTGCACCACAATAGATGCCCAAAGTTGTTGGTTTATATAACTCTTCCCCCTACAGGGCACCATCTAGAGACTGTGCTGCTGCCCACAACTCCATTCTTAGTGAGTTTTGAGATGGAAAGACTCAGCATGTTTTTGAGGTGGTAGGGACCCCACAGAGACACAGAGTGAACATGCAAACTATACATCCTGGCCCCCTACCCACTCCTCAATCTGATTCTAGCATCTGCCCCTTTTCTCTCAAATCTCTATGATCACATAACATCTGGCCTCTTTATACTAAATTTCAACCTCAGAAGCCTCCTAAATAAAACAACTGAATTTCATGCTACTATTGTCCACTATTCCCCGCATGTATCCATCTTAACTGAAATCTGGCTCTAGCCACACATTCAAGATCAATAAATACTGTCACCTGGCTACAATATAATACGGCATGATAGAACAGTTAAACGTGGTGGTGGTGTAGCATTAGTCTAGAAAAATAATCTCCAACTTGAACGTCTTAACCTGCACCCACCGATAACTTCCAATACGGAAACGCTATTCACCTGACTACAAATTAACCCTCACAAGTATATTAACATTATAGCCATCTACCTTCCCCCAGGTAACAACCCTTCTACCATAGAAGACTTATTAGGCTGGTGTTTCTCTTCTCTTATACAAGAAACAATCATAATGGGAGACTTTAACCAAGACTGGAATACGATCTCTTCTAACAACCCCTCAAATCATATTCATCTCTCTGTCTTTTCCCAGCTAATTCTCAACACAACTAGAGTTGACAAACATTCCAGTAAAGAATCCATGCTTGACTTGGCTCTCATCAACTCAAATCCTGACTCTTATCAGGCAGGCTGTCTTCCCAACACCCCTAAGTGACCACCATCCTACCAACCTTCTAAAAAAGACATTCCTCTCTGTCTAATGAAGCTAAGTTTAAATTCGTCTATAATAAATTTACCTCAGAAACTTTTACTTCTTTACTCCAACAAGTTAACCGGTCCCCCCTTAAACATCTCCAACTCAATCTAGCAGTACAATACTTCAACAACAAATTCCTCTCTATTTTAAATACCCTAGCTCCTACAAGGAAAATACATATAAAAGTACAACACACTCAGTGGCTCACTTTAGACACCAGAAAGCTACCCAAAGAGACAGACAGGGCATGGCATATTACCAACTCTCTAAAAATGCACATTCTCTCCATAAGTACAGGCATCTTCATAATGTAGTGAAAAACAAGTCAAACTTGACAAAAAAATTACTGCCCATCAATTCAAAGCAAGTATCATAATAAACCCAAAAAATTCTGGTGTTCTATCAACCAACTCCTTAAACCAGGTCAAGCCTCCACCCCTTCTCCTAACCCAATAAACTCATGAGACAACACAGCCACTCAATTCAATAATCATTTTGTAAATTCCATAGTATTATATGGTATGCAGTTACTAACCATGTACCAGAATGTAAAAATAAAACGGGCTGTGAGAACTCAAATAAAAACATGTATTAGGTGCAGTAGGCATGCAAATGGACAAAACCATGGCCATTGACATTTAAAAGTGGTGTAATTAATGAAAAATTTAACTTTTTTTATCACATGCCACATTTAAGTGGCACACAGTGACATGCAAACATGCTAGTTTCCAAAAAAAAAAAATTAAAATTGTAAAATATATGTAAAGCTATACTGAATTTTCCCATTATACTGGCCAGCATGCAGAGTCATACAATAGCAGGTTATAGTGGTTGCTAAGGACATAGGCTCTGGTGTAGTGCAGCATCTAGGGTATACGCAATTAGGTGTATGTAAATGAGCTAAGTTTATTGAATAGCAAAATGGGCCACCGTGCCTGCAGGTACTAACTGTGTAAGGGCTAGAACCATGGTAGTGTAGGCAGAAGAGACAGCTGACATGAAAAGGGGGTGGGTCACGGTTTGTGTAAGCACACTGGAGCTCAGTGGATCCTGTTTGCACTCAGCAAAGCACAGCTAAACAGGGGTGTGTGTCTGAGGCTGTTAGCGTTTCTTTAACCAGCTAAGCACAGCTTAAGTGTGCACGTGTACAGTGGGGGGTCAAATCTGCTGAGCAAAGTTTACACTGGAGCCATGAGTTTGCACAGCGCAGGGCTTAGAAGTGGAGAAAATTTTAAAAAATTAAAAAAAAGGAAATAGCTTAGAAAAGCCCATCAACTATAAATGACTAATAAGCCCTCTGCCACTCACACTGGCCCATTTAAACCCCTCAATAATGTAGCTGACAGGTGGAATGTATCATAGTCAGCCAATCACACAGGTTGCATCTGCAGCACACCAGTATAAAGTATGCAGACACCCTTCAATCTGATTTTTCCCCACATACTCTGCACCATATGAGTACACACTTGGGAATTTTAACTGACAAAATGATAAGGGCTGCTGCTTTGCAACATCTTTACATGCTACAGGCTGAGGTCAGTGATGATGATGATGCTGACAATAGGCCCAGACTGAGGAGGAGAAGAGTGTTCAAGCCCAGGGTAACCTTTCAGAGGCTACATGAGTTGGAGATAGTAGAGCACTACAGGGTGGACAGGGACATACTACAGCAACTCACCAAGCTCTGCCGCCCTCACCTCAGACCCAGAGCCAACAGAGGGGAATCCATCCCAGTGGAAACAAAGGTATGTGTAGCCTTAAGAATACTAGGTACAGGTACTTTCCAAAGATCTAGTGGGGACATCATGGGGGTCTCACAGGCATCTGCATCCAGGGTACTCCACCAGTTCCTGGATGTCATGCTGACACATGTCAGTGAGCACATTTATTTCCCCAACACCCATGAGGAGATGACCAGCAATATGTGTCTCTTCCACTGTGTAGCAAAATACCCGGAGGTACTGGGTGCCATAGACTGCATGCACATCCACATCAATGCACCACCCCGTGAACAGAGTAGGGTAGGGTCTACATAAAACGCAAGGGGTATCACTCCATCAGTTGCCAGGTCATGTGCAATGCCCAGGGCATTATCAATGTGTGTGCTGGCAGCCCTGGCAGTTATCTCTACTCCCACATCTGGCATGCATTACAGCTGTACCAGGCATTTGTCAGTAGGGACATCCCATACTGCCATCTAGTAGGGGATGCTGGCTATGCACTGGAACCATGGATGGTGACACCCATCAGAAATGCACACACGTCCACTGATGAATGCCATAATGAGGCACATGCACAAACTAGGAACACTGTAGAGCATGTGTTTGGGCTGCTCAAGTCATGGTTCCGCTGCCTTGACATATCTAGTGCAACCATGCATTTCTCTCCAGCCACATGTGCACACATGCTCATAGTATCTGCCATGCTACACAATATGATCCTGCAGAAACAGGTGTGGCAGGAACATCACAAAGAAGGGGCACACAGCCCCCACCATTGCCAAGGTCCCCACAGACACAGGGGGACTTAGAGGAGGAATCCCCTGAGCCTGTCCATGTACGCAAATGTAGGCATGCCCAGTACACCCTGGCCTTGGCAAAGAGGCAATGCATAGCACATACGCTGACACTCTAGGGACACAGGGACTGACACCTCACTCCGACTCGCACACACAGTAAAAAGGATGCCACACACATCACACTACCTGCACCTTAAATTGTATAGGCCATGTACTGCATGCATCCGATAGAGTCAGTCATGAAGCACTGGCCTCACAACTGCTGCAGGCACAAGATAAGTCATTCTTCTTAAAAACAAATGAATGTAGTAGATGACCATGGTAGCATATCAATGGTATTGCTGCATGTATGCAAGGGAATGGGGTGGGCTACCAGGATAGCAGCAGACAACTGACAGCTATGTGGGACAACAGGAAATATCCACCAAATACTGGCTGCCCCAGAATATGCAACAGTCCCCTAGGTGCCAAAACGCACTGCATTATATGTGGGGGACTAAGAAACTGTGGGGTCATAGGTCACATGCATGGATGTCAATGTTGGAGTCCCATACACACCTCTCAGCCACTCACAGCAAGTCATCTGTACAACGCCATAAATAAATGTGTGACAAAGGCCCACAAATAGGGGCAGTTATGAAATATTGCTCTTACAAACTTAATGATATTAGAACAGGTCTTGCGGTTGCATTAAGTCTCTGAAGGGTAAGAAGTCTGAAACTCAAATGTCTGTCCTTACTTTCTAACATGTGTCTTTAATGATATGCCAGTATTTTCCAAGACAACCACAATACTATGTTAAATGGACCCAAAATATGAAGCAAACATCTGGACAGTCTGTGAAAATTTGTACAGTTGAGAGGTATGCCCCCTCCCCTCAACACACCCGTGTTCCCATAGACATGCAGTAACATTTATGTTTGTAGAGTAACAGCAGCAGACCACACATTCCCACACCTGTCCTAATCAACTTGCTAACTTGTTCCATGTTCACAATATGCAGGGGTCAATGTGCTATGTATGTGCATGGTTAATATGGTCAGGAAGTAGACAGCACTTATTGTTGGCTGTTGTGGCTTAGTGGTCTAAGTACAGCACTGTGGTTGACAGGGTCCATGGTTCAAGACTGGCCATGTCAACTATTTTGCATGCCAGCTACACCTACGATTGGAGTTGTACACACTGTCCAGAAGTCAATATTTGTTACTGCAAGAAAGCTGGACAATGCAGGGACAGGGGGCCACACATTTGGACAGTACACAGCTTGGAGTAACCTACACAGTGCTTAGTAGAACAGCAGGTTGTGAAAAGTCAGTGTAGTGCCAGGTTATAAATGGCTGCCATGTTACTGTGCCAGTACTGATAACCCTAGAATGACAGAGTGTCACAGAATGTACACACGTATGCCTCATATATCTGCTCTGCTTGTCATAACATTGCATTTGCCTGCCAAACTATTTGCAAAACAATAAAGGTTGATGTGAAAACATCAATGACAGACAGTTGAGATGCAGATGGCATACCCATAAGAAAATGTAAGCTAATACAAAACCATTCTACCACCTGTCTACATTTGGAAGAGCAATATTAATACCCTGTCCCCATGTCTGGGCCTGTGTCTGACTGTTATATATATGCCTGTCCAAATGTCAGTATTTTTGTTCTTTGTATCTGTATGGAGCTTTTCTCCCTGGGCCTCCGCTGAAAATGGATATGTATCCAGTTGGACTATCCCAGTAAACAAATGTAAAATAAAATAAATAAATAAATAAATTTTATACATAATTTCTGAATCTGACCACATGGGGTCTGGCATCTTGAAGTAATTCTAATTGTTTAGTCTGCCTCTAGGTATCCCACAATGCAGTGATTGTTTGTAAAAAATTACATCACACAGGCCTCTTACTTCCTAAAGCTCCTGTCACTGCATTGATTTTACATGCATACACTGCTGTCTTTCATTAAGTTTTAAGTAACAGTTCATTCCATTCAATGACTACTTAAAACACAAACAGTGCAAATGCCACAGAACAGACTTTCAAAGTGCTTTTTACTGCTGCTTCTTTTTGGAATGGCTAAATTGCAGACTTTTGTTAAGCCTGAATTGTACTATTTTGACTCTTCACAACTAACTTCCCTAGCTGTCAAAGTGCTAAGGGCAATTTGAGCTATTTCCTGCTGTGATTGACAGCACTATAGTACATACAACTAGATAGGTAGGGGTTCTAATCTCAATACTGGCAACTGTGTGTGTGTGTGTGTGTGTGTGTGTGTGTGTGTGTGTAAGTTAAAGCATCTTGAGGCCTTTTCAACCCAGCAAACTTCCCATTGCCCTACTTTACAAGGCCTGCTGATGTCACTCACCTTAGAATCACCGTTGGGCCATCTGTAGGTATATAATGTCCTTGGTGCATGTGATAATGACATAGCACTACAGTACAGGCAACTAGATAGGTAGGGGTACTAATCTCAATAGTGGCAACTGTGATACTGTATGTATGTGTGTTGGTTATACCATTTTGAGGCCTGTTCCACCCTGGTGACTGTCCCATTGCATTACTTTACAGGGTCTGTTCATGTCATCCACCTTAGATCCACTGTTGGGCACTTTCTAGGCACATAAGCTGTGTAGCACATGCGATAAATAGGTAACACTAGTAAATACAACTAGGTAGGTAGATGTTTAAATCACAATACAGTCAACTGTAGTACTGTATATGTGTGTTTGTGTGTGAAGCATATCCCCTGTGGCTGTCGTGTATGTTGGTTATACCATTTTAAGGCCTGTTGACCCCCTCCCCATGGCATTACTTTAAAAGGCCTGTTGATGTCATCCACCTTAGATGCACCATTTTAAACTCTACAGGCCATACCACTCATCTGTACAGATGTATGCAGAATGTCCAGATGTTTGCAACATATATGTGGTCCGTGTCTCATAACAATGGGGTTTTCTGTCAAATTAGCAAATCCACATCTCAAACAGTGACAGATATGTCAGCTTCAGACATCATACCCTTCTGAAACTTCATGCTGGTGCAAAACCTGTTACCCTATCACTTGTCTAGGTTTGTAAGAGCAATATGTGAGAAATGTCTCTATTTTTGTGTGTTTATCCCACCATTCATGAAGGTATTCCAAGATTAATTGCTGTAAGAGGTTGTGAGTAATGTCCCCAGCATATAATCTCTGTGGTGCATGCGATATGTATGTAGCACTATAGTACATACAACTAGACAGGTAAATGTTCTTATCTATTGCCAACTGTGTGTGTGTGTGTGTATGTATGTGTTTCTGTATGCATATCCCCTCTGGCTATCCTGCCTGTGTGTATGCTTGGTTATACCATTTTGTGTGCCTGTTCCACCCTGTTAACTCCCCCATTGCCAACCTACACAGGGCCCCTACAGATATCATCCACTTTAGAAGGACAGTTACATATTTTCTAACACAAAGGCACTGTGACACGTGCAACAGTAATGTTGGTCTGTATTGTACATAAGATAGGCAGGTGTTCTAATCTGAAAAGTGGCAACTGTGTGTGCATGTGTGTTTCAATGCATGTCCCCATGCAGCAGTGTGCATGTTTGAGATGGCTCTACCATGTTAAGGGCCTGTTAACCTCCCATTGGCAATCCTAACAGCACCTGTAAGTGTCACACACCTGAATAGTAGTGGCAGACACTGCAGAACTATAGTAGCTCTGTGGTGCTTGTGTTATGTATATAGTACTATTGTATGTAAAACTAGGCATGTAGAGGTTCTACTGTCACAAGAGCATGTCATGAGTGAGTGAGTGTGTGTGTGTGTATACCCCCTTGCAGAAGTCTAACTGTGCTACAGCCACCAGCATACCTCTCAACCCCTCACAGAAAGACATCTGGTTAAAGCCATACAGAAAATTAGGGTAAAGGCCAAACATTGAGCACAACCTTCACATATTGGTGTGACACACATGGAAAGTAGATACCAGAAGAGGTTGTGCATTTGAATGCATTTTCCAAAGGGTATGAGTTGTGACATGACAATATCTATCATTAATCTCTAATGTTAGTCTTTCATGATTTTCCAGGAATTTGTCAGAAAACCACAATGTTTTGACAAATGGAAATAAAATATGTGGCAAAGATCAGGACATTCTGCAGAAATATGTAGAGGTGAGAGGTATGGCCACCATCTGTACCACCCAGCAGGTTGCAGTCCATGTTTGGCAAGGTGTGACCTGTGACAACTCAAACAACATTAACAAGGACATGTGCAACCTGGACACACTCCATTACACACACTTAGACTTTGTCAAGGAAGGGTTAATCTCTGCTACACTCAGGTGACCTCAATGACACAGTTACTAAAGCCATGGTTGGGGGGGTGGCATTGCAAAATGCCTACCTTGAGCTGGACAAACTATGTGACAGTATAGCCCATGTGGCTATCATAGATATAACACTGCCAAGTATGCATCACACCATATGTTACCATAGGGCTAGCACACCACTATGCTGACATGACCCACCTATTCCACATAAGGAAATGCACCTCATGCGGTTCACCCATAAGTAGGTGTGTTCCATATTTGGGCCTCTGTTATGTGTGATGTACACATTTGAGGTGCATGTAAAAGCCATTAGCCTATGTCTGAACCTGCCTGCAGACAACTGTATACTGTGTGCCGTCAATGGACTGTCTGCCATCAATGGATTCCCCAGTGATGTGGACATCAGCCTAGGAAGGTCTCACACAGATGCATGACCGTTGATGGACACATGGCCTCAGACAGCATACCAGAACATGCAGTGTGAACTCCTATCAGGAGAATGACGTTCCCACATTTTATGAGCCTACAAACAACATCCTAGGCATGCAATCAGTCATGAGTGTGCTGTGGACACAAGTCTTTGGCAACATGACATGTCAACACAATGTCTTTTCCATTGTAAGATAAACCTTCTACATGGCTCATGTCATATATAAGGGTATGTCATCACTGGGCATGGGGTATAAACATCCCCGCATCCCCCCAATGAGGACCATTAATGTCTATAATTCCCTGTTCATAATTTACATCACACAGCACATGCAGCAGCTGGGGACATTACAGAGGTTCCCCAATAAGGACTACTAAGCCATCAAACATGTACCACAGAGCGATAGGCCATAAGGCCAACCCTCTACCCAGTTATCATACATAATCCTCATGGATGACCTCAGTGTGGCATGCAAGGCACTCATGGACTCCACATTGCTGGGACTGCTGCACAAGTGCAAGTCATGCTCCATCTGTTACACACACACCCTCAACCTGGTGTGTTACATGAAGTGGTCTTGGCAGTTCAGATGTGTGCCCCACACAATAAGCCTATGGTGGAATGGGCACCCTGTCCACATCAGGCAGTGTAGCTATTTATATATTTGCAGGCATAGCCTGGATAACTGGAAGGTTAACTGCACAAACACCCTTGGGATACAGCCTGTGTCCCTGTTGGATGGGGGCATGGGGTGCTGCCTTGCATACACATAAGCTAACATCTGACTCAGGGATATGGCTACTCAGGACCCATAGACTAATAACGTGATATGGCACCAGGAATAGCAGATATGGCCTGAGTGGTGTGACAGACTGTGTTATGTTTCCACACCCATCACTGTCATATACTGCTGAGTGTCCCCTATGGGCAGTATTACTGTACCATGTCATCCAGCCTACATCTGAAAAATAGGTCAGTGGTACTGCAAGTGCATGTGAACATTCTAGCAACATCTGTGCTTCCGAATCACTGAGAGCAGTGCATATGTGGTGTAGGGTGTCCTCCTTGTAGATGCCTGACATCTGCAGTACCAGGATGTTTGCAGAATGTGTACATGTGCCTCATAGATGTAAATCCCCTGCCAGACAAATGTGTATTTCCAGACACCAGTTGGACAATATGTGATGGTTGTCCCCAGAGTTTGGGGAATGTGTCTGTGACATGGCAAAACCCTGGGAAGACAGTAATGGTACATGAATATCTGGTACTGTATGCATTCCCTTACAATGCATGCTCAATGTGTATGCACTGCCGCTGAGTCACAGCCAGTGTCCCCTCACTACTAGTACCTATAACCTGCTGTTCTGCTGCAGGGGGTCACCAGGTATGCTAGCCATAGGTATCAGACAATCAAATGCAGGTGTGGAGTACACAGTGACCTAGCCAGAGTACCTCATTAATGGTGACAGACACCTATACAATCTTTGAACTAAGCCTGTAAGACATTCACAGACTGAGACGGGCTCACTGACAGTACATGTCATATGCCGGCTGTATCTGCCAGTTCTTATTGTCAGTATTGTAAACAGACAATAAACTTAGCAGCCATATGTGAGCTATTGCTGGGGTGATTTAGGGGTCAGAACTGTGATCTACGTCACAGCAGACAGAGCCGTAAGGGATAGTTTGCTGTCCAGCACCTATGGCTAACAGTAACATGTCAGTCCAGGCAATGCTGTTGAGACCTACAGTTTAAATTCTTATTTACCATGACTGCATCCCCCCATCTGCATTCCATTACATGCTTCATTCAATGACAAATCTGGTATAGTGCTGTACTCCTTTGAGTGAAGAAATCCAGTTGTAGTATCCTAGAGAATCACAGTCCGTCTTCATGAGCAAAGGTTCAGACCTGTTTACCATAGGCACCAGCTTGCCTTTTGTAGGTAATGCTCACGAACAGGTGATTGCTTGTGCACCAATCAGTGACTCCCACTTACTTATTGCATCCAGAACTGCTGGGTTGCCTTTCCATTAGCCAATGGCATGGCTACAAAGTGCTATAATTAAGGCCTTCATGTAGGCCTTGCCCCTTTTCCTGGCCTATGAGGAGGACATTACCAAGGTGTTGGAGCTACAGCTTTACAGATGGTAGGTAGAAATACTGTCCACTGTTTGGATCAATGTGTTACATCGACAGTTTTTCATGCTATGTCTGTCCATTAACAGACTTTCAGATTCTGTAGCAGTGTACTATTGAACAATGTGTGTCGGGCTCAGTAAGGAGACAGGCAGATGTGAGTGTCACAGTTCCTTTTTATCTGCATGTGCATTAGGATGTTTCAAAAAAATTATTTTTCTCTAATCATTTTGCATAGGTTTCTAAAGTGTGAGGTTTGGTGAGTTGTGTATATATGCAAAAAATTAGAATTGTCTGACTTGATTAAATGACAGCTCACAGCATATAAAAAAAATCACACTGTTTCCAGTACCACTAATTGCATTCCAGTGTTGTATTTATCTATCTCCAGTCAGTTTTACTTGAGCTTCCATAACCTCCTGCAACCTACTTTACTCGTTTAAAGCCTTGTGCACTATTTAATTCTATTTTTATTGTTCAAAATTCTATGCTGTTTCCTGTTTACACTGTGCAGAATGAAATGTATTTAATTACTTTTTGATGATTTATCAATTCATATAGTTTCTGCACGTGTGGCTGGCAGTGTTAATGTTAATTGAAAGAGCCTAGTCCCTCTAATGGTGAACCATGAGCTCAGTGAGAAAGTCAACCAGAGCTGCTACTGATGTCTGGTTTGTTAGCCAGCAGTTACCTCCCCTTAATATCTCAACTTGCTCAAATCAGCTTCCAACCAACAGTCACGTTTTACGCAGACCATTCTATGATCTTAAAACCAACAAATTAACTCTTTCAGTAAGTTGTTCAAATGCTGTTGATGAAGTTCTGTAGTTATCACAGTTAGCATACCTACAACACAGAAGCCGAATGCAGTGGCAAAACTCAAAAGTCTGTATGAGAAGCGTTCTAGAATCAGGAAGAATAAGAAGCGCCAGTCAGATACAGTCTCAGAAACAGATTTTAGCAATGCACTTTTGAAGCTTTTTGATGTCGGGCAGGTGATGCAGAATTATTGATAAAGACTCAAGAAAATTGGGATTTTCTACAAGATCAACGTACAGACAGAAAAATTGGTGGAGAGGACATTGAATTCAAAAAATGAATGGAAAGAAAGGAAAAATGACTACAGAAAGAAAATGCAAAGATAAAGAACAGCTGAAAGAAACAGTCAGAGAAGCTGGAGAGTTGACAGAGGCAGAAGACAGCAGTGAACATGAAAATGACGATGAAGATGCTGCAGCAGCAAACATGTCAAAACACCACCAGTATTTAGTAACTGGTAGACAGCCTGTCAAAGAAGTAAGCACAGTAGACACGGGATCGCCTGAATCGGTATCCAAAAAACGATGACTGGTGGATGATCCTCTTTTTGTTGCCAGCTTGGACCGCACACGAATAACTTCTCGTCAAGTGATGCATATTGTTGCACTGGCACTGCAGGCGGCTGGCATTGACGTAAACGATCTGGTCATGTCCACAAGTTCAAAACAGAGCAAGGCAAGCTGAATGACAATCCATTGCTGAGAAAGTAAAGAAGCAGTTTCAATCATCAACGCCCCTTGTAGCACATTTTGATGGGAAGCTGTTACCTCACGCTGATGGAGAATTTGCTGATTACATGGCAATTGTTGTTACAGGTCAAAATACTGAAAAACTGCTGGACCTACCCCAACTTCCATCAAGCACTGGTGAGCTGATGGGACAAGCAGTGGTACAGACATCGCATAGCTGGCCAGGTGTTCCAGAATGACTAGCCAGTTTGTGCTTTGATAGTACCAATGCTAATACTGGTGTGCACACAGGTGCCATCACAGTGATTCAGTGAGCATGTGAGAAATGTCTCTTGTTTTTACCATGCAGACATCACATTTTAGAAATTATTTCTATGGCAGTGTTTGACATGTTCTTCCCATCTTCAGGAACAGAAATAGAAGTTTTTAGAAGATTTAAAGAATACTGGAAACTTCTTGACTTGAATGCATATGCACCACTGGTTAAGGAAACTGGAGGTAATGGATGCCTGTTAGACTGTGAGAAACACTGGCTAGCTGAGAAGCAAAGTGAGGTTGTTGCACTACTGCGAGACAAGCTGACATGTGAAATGCAGCCTCATGATGACTACCTTGAATTTCTAAAACTGTCACTGCTCATCCACAATGACAAACCACAAGATGAAGCATTTGCTTTCAGTCCATCTGGTGCATATCATCATGCCAGGTGGATGGTAAAAGGCATATACTGCCTTAAAATCTACTCCTTCCAGGAGCAGTTTAGATTAACTGCACATAAAATTCAGGCTTTTGCCAAATCTGCCTCTTCACAGTGACAGTGTACGTTAAGGCATGGTTTTCAGCTATTGACACTTGCAATGCTCCACTCAATGATCTTTGCCTGTTGCAGACACGGAGTCATTTACAGCCATAGAAAACCAGATGACTCAAGTTGTTTTGCGAATGCTCAAGGGACACTATTGACATTTGAGAGGTCTCATAGCACTGTCCTTGTTTTCAGATCAAGTGTGGAATGAAGGGAAACAGCACATTATTGAAGCCTTGAAAAAAGCCACCCAGTAAAGAAAATCTAAGAGTCAATGCTAAAGCTGTTGCCTGTTTCCATGGTATGACCTTATCTGACTTTGCAACAGAATGATCAATGAATCTGTTCACTGCTGTCAACATAAACTCATCTTTCAGCTGTTGCTGCAGCATGGAGTGACATGCCTGACTTTATCACTGCGAAACAAACTGTTACAGCTTTGCGAGTTGTTAATGACTGTGCTGAACAAGCAGTCAAATTAGCAACTGACTTCTGTCAAGAGCTGATTCACAATGAGGAACAGCGAAAGCTGGTATATCAGATCATTGAACACCATCAACAGAAAGTCACAGAACCACTAAAAAGACACTATAGTGTTATAAATTAGTGATGTAAACTGGAGCTTACTACCTATGAATGTTGTTAATTTTTACTAGGCTTACTTTTTCCTAAACTGTTTGACATTTGTGTTGCTCAGAATTACAAACAGACATTTCAGATGCAGCATGAAACTGATATTTGCCATTTGTGTACTGATTTGTGAATATACTTCATTTCTACTGGTGCAGTTTAGAAAAAAAAAATGTAAAAATCTCAGAATTAAAGTGCACTGAGCTGTCACTTAACTTATGAGTTTAAGGCTTTAAATTTTACATGATTCTTTGTCCTACCAATCCTCATAAAATCAGGGGGTATGCAAACAGAAATCAAAAAAAAAATTTTTTTGCACATATACATGAAACACCCTAATTGGCGGAAATTGGGCTACTGTTGACCAAAGGAGAAGAGGAGGGCGAAGGCATGCCCGAAGGCAGGAAGATAGGAGGAAGGTTAGGAGTGTAGCAGTGAGGGTAGGAACTTTGAATGTTGGCAGTATGACTGGTATAGGAAGAGAGATAGCTGATATGATGGAGAGAAGGAAGGTTGATATATTGTGCGTGCAAGAGACCAGATGGAAGGGAAGTAAGGCCAGGTGTTTAGGAAACGGGTTCAAATTGTTTTATCATGGTGTGGATGGCAGGAGAAATGAGGTAGGGGTTATACTAAACCAAGAGTGTTTTAGACGTGAAGAGAGTGTCTGACAGAGTGATGTTTACGAAGCTCGAAATTGATGGTGTAATGATGAAGGTTGTTAGTGCATATGCTCCACAAGTTGGGTGTGCAATGGATGAGAAAGAGAAATTTTGGAGTGAGTTGGATGAAGTTGTGGTGAGTGTACCCAAGGGTGAGAGACTAGTGATTGGAGCGGACTTTAATGGGCATGTTGGTGAAGTGAACAGAGGAGATGAGGAAGTGATGGGTAGGTATGGTGTTAAGGAGAGGAATGCAGAAGGTCAGATGATTGTGGATTTTGCGAAAAGGATGGACATGGCTGTGGTGAATATGTATTTTAAGAAGAGGGAGGAGCATAGGGTGACTTACAAGAGTGGAGGAAGATGCTCACAGGTGGATTATATCCTATGTAGGAGGGCCAGTCTGAAGGAGATTGGAGACTGTAAAGTGGTGGCAGGGGAAAGTGTAGTTAAGCAGCATAGAATGGTGGTATGTAGAATGACGTTGGTGATCAAGAAGAGGAGGAGGAGTGTGAAAGCTGTGCCAAGGATTAAATGGTGGAAGTTAAAAATGGGTGATTGTGAAGTGGAGTTTAGGGAAGAGTTAAGACAGGCACTGGGAGGCAGTGGAGAGTTACCGAATAGCTGGGTAACTACAGCAGAACTAGTAAGGGTGACTGCTAGAAAGGTGCTTGGTGTGACATCTGGACAGAGGAAGGAGGACAAGGAGACCTGGTGGTGGAATGAGGAAGTACAGGAGAGTATACAGAGGAAGAGGCTGGTGAAGAAGAAGTGGGATTGTCAAAGAGATGAAGAAAGTAGACATGAGCATAAGGAGATGAGGCGCATGGCAGAGAGAGGTATATGGAGAGTTGTATGAGAGATTGGACACTAAAGAGGGAGAAAAGGACCTGTACTGATTAGCTAGACAGAGGGACAGAGCTGGGAAAGATGTGCAGCAAGTAAGGGTGATAAAGGATAGTGAGGGAAAGGTACTCACAAGAGAGGAGAGTGTGTTGAGTAGATGGAAAGAGTATTTTGAGAGGCTGATGAATGAAGAGAATGAGAGAGAGAGAAGGTTGGATGATGTGAGGATAGTGAATCAGGAAGTGAAACAGATTAGCAAGGAGGAAGTAAGGGCAGCTATGAAGAGGATGAAGAATGGAAAGGCTGTTGGCCCAGATGACTTGCCAATGGAAGCATGGAGGTGCTTAGGAGAAATGGCAGTGGAATTTCTAACTAGATTGTTTAATGAAATTTTGGAAAGTCAGAGGATGCCTGAGGAGTGGAGAAAAAGTGTTTTGGTACCTATCTTTAAGAATAAGGGTGATGTGCAGAGCTGCAGTAACTACAGAGGATAAAACTGATTAGTCACAGCTTGAAGTTATGGGAAAGAGTAGTGGAAGCAAGGTTAAGAAGGGAGGTGATGATTAGTGATCAGCAGTATGGTTTCATGCCAGGAAAGAGCACTACAGATGCAATGTTTGCTCTGAGAGTGTTGTTGGAGAAATACAGAGAAGGTCAGAAGGAGTTGCATTGTGTCTTTGTAGACTTGGAGAAAGCATATGACAGGGTGCCTAGAGAAGAGTTGTGGTATTGTATGAGGAAGTCAGGAGTGGCAGAGAAGTATGTAAGAGTGGTACAGGATATGTACGAGGGTAGTGTGACAGTGGTGAGGACTGCAGTGGGAGTGACAGATCCATTTAAGGTGGAGGTGGGATTACATCAAGGATCAGCTCTGAGTCCTTTCTTATTTGCAGTGGTGATGGACAGGTTGACAGATGAGATCAGACAGGAGGCCCCGTGGACTATGATGTTTGCAGATGACATTGTGATCTGTAGTGAGAGTAGGAATCAGGTTGAGGAGACTCTGGAGAGGTGGAGATATGCTCTAGAGAGCAGAGGAATGAAGGTCAACAGGGCTAAGACAGAATATATGTGTGTAAATGAGAGGGAGGGTAGAGGAATGGTGAGGATGCAGGGAGTAGAGTTGGTAAAGGTGGATGAGTTTAAGTACCTGGGATCAACAGTTCAGAGAAATGGTGAATGTGGAAGAGAGGTGAAGAAGAGAATACAGGCAGGGTGGAATGGGTGGAGAAGAGTGTCAGGAATGATTTGTAACAGACGGGTACCAGTAAGAGTGAAAGGGAAGGTCTACAAGAGGGTAGTGAGACCAGCTATGTTATATGGGTTGGAGACAGTGGCATTGACAAAAAGGCAGGAGTCAGAGCTGGATGTGGCAGAGTTAAAGATGTTAAGATTTGCACTCGTGTGACAAGGCTGGATAGGATTACGAATCAGTATATTAGAGGGTCAGCTCATGTTGGACAGTTTGGAGACAAAGCAAGAGAGACAAGATTGCGTTGGTTTGGACATGTGCTGAGGATGGATGATGGGTATATTGGGAAAAAGATGCTAAGGATGGAGCTGCCAGGTAAGAGAGAGGAAGGCCTAAGATAAGGTTTATGGACATGGTGAGAGAGGACATGCAGGCGGTTGGTGTGACAGAGCAAGATGCAGAGGATAGGAAGAAATGGAAAGAGATGATCCGCTGTGGCGACCCCCAACGGGAAAAGCCGAAAGAGAATGATGATGATGAATGATGACATGAAACACCCTAATGTGCATGCTGCCATAGTTGATGCTGTTCTATCAGCTGTGTATGTTTATAGGGGGAGACTGTGACACATGTCCCTTTCACATGAGCACCCCAAACCCTTGATGTATGGGTGTCATGTGGATACTCTGTTGTAGGTGTTTGGGGGTATGATAGGTCTGTAGCAGGTAGCTGGACATACTGCTGCATGTGTAGCAGGCCATAGCTACTGCATTCTGGCCAGAAGTCAGACTAGGGATTGTGAATACATAGGAGCGGTGTCAGCTGTTGTGTCACAGCATGGCCTGGCTGAGGGTACCCATAACAGTTCAAGTGAAGCATGTGCCTCTGGTAGATATGTTACATAATACTGTCATCCAGAGAGTGTTAGGCAACATTTAGAACACATATTCATGAAATGTGTCCCACCCTGCAGGCCTTTAACGTGCTACTGTGGGTGGCAGTGAGTGCGGTGAGAGCAACCAGTTTTGCTGGACATTGCATGGCTCAGTTATTCCTATGTTGTATTGACATGCATGTAGTTGTTGTGCCACAGATTGGGCTGTGGGTGTCCAGATGTGACAAATGCTAGTAATGCAACAGATAGATGATATATATTAAAATATATCAAAGTGAGAAATCACAAAGAATAAATTTTATCCTTGTTTCTTGTAAAACCAGCCTACTTTGTGATTTATCATATTAAAATATATAGTATATATTCATAATAATATATCATGATAATATATATTATATTATGATAATATACTGTAGATTATATGCTATATTACTAATAATGTATTATAGTATGGCAGGTATATTTGTAAGATGTGTGTGTGCATACAGTGTGTTACACATGATTGGCATGGATGTGTGTTTAGATGGGTATGACGTGTGACACTGAGCTGTCTGTCATAGTTTGTAACCCCAATCTGCACTGCATTGCCAGTATGTCAGCACACAGAATAGGTTTTATGGCAGCCCTGCCATAAATAGGTGGCACAACTGTGTTCATTCAGCAGCAGTCTATGCAGTTGGCAGCTCTACCTGATATTGTAGGCCTCCCATATATCCAGCAACATTTATTTGTCTGTGTACTAGTTTGTTGTCTGTGTCACAGGCCCAAGTTAGGGTTGCCACCTTTTTAAATGGCCAAAGTGGGCCATTTATGGTAAAAAAACATCAGATTTTGCTGTGCATAACATACCCACAGCCAGTACAAAGGGCAGAACTTCAGTTTTTTGCCTAAATAAAAGCTTATTCTTGTAGCATTTTAGTTGTTATTCTGTTTCTTATAACATTTAGGTGTTTCAGATACAGAATAACTGTTTTATGCAACTATTACATAAAATATAGGAAATATGTTTGTCCTAACATCTCAGGACATTTGCTATTGTCTCGATTTCTTTGCAGGACACAACTGCTCAAAGAGGGTCTGTCCTTCGTAAAGTGGAACAGGTGGTCACCCTAGCCCAAGTACACTGTTATTTGTCCCAGTATATATAGGAGAAGTGTGTCCCTGGCAATCAGGATAGGTTTGTAAAAAACACTACCTAATCTCCAGAGCTCTGATGGCCTACTGGTGTAATATACTATGTTGTAGTTGACAAGGTCCTGGGTGCAATATTTGGCAGCAGTGTCTTTTTCCCTAATGTTACATCACTGTACTGCATAATAGATTTAGCCAAAATGCATTAATTCCCCAGAGCTGAGTTGGTGTAGTGGTGCGTTTCTCTGACACCAGAGATGAGTTGGTGTAGTGGTGTGTTTCTCTGACAATATATCAGAATGGCCTGGGTTCCATACTTGGCAGTGGTGTCTTTTTTCCGTAATGTTACATGACCGTACTGCATGATATAGTTACAAAAGCATTACTAATTCCCCAGAGTTGATTTTGCCTAGTGCTGCATTGCTCTGACTCTGGTGCACAGGGTCCTGGGTTTGAGACTTGGCAAACAAAGACAAAAACAAAGCAAACTTAAAGTCTTGGGTCCTGCATTGGTTGATGTCCCTTCTTCCATGATGTCAGGCCGTCAGGGGTATAAAACATGCAGCCGATGCCATTACATCAGTTTTTCTTGCCCCATATGTCAGGTGCCCCCCAAATAGGGAGCAAATGCATATATAAGTAATAAAAAACACAAAAATATACATCCAAACAAAAGCAAATACACCAGAAAGGCTTTTAAGCATAGTAAAAGAAAGTAGAGGTATAGTAAGAGACCGACAGGGGGCTGGAGGAAGGGTAAACAGGACTGCAACCGTGAATACACTCGAACATCTACATTTATGGTAAGTGCACACAACTGTACTATGTTCTTCGTGTTTCACTGTTGCAGTCATTACATTTGGGTAGATTCCCAAGGATGGATTTATACAGCATTAGGACCAGCTATAAGGCCCTGCAAAACTGTAGTGGCAAACCAGCTCTAGATTTAGAGAAAATTGGTAAGTGATAATGCTTGGTGAAAGTATGAACTGAACTCCAGGTAGCAGCTTCTAGAATATCCCTGGTAGGAACACCTCTGAGAAAGGCTGTAGAAGTAGATGCAGCCCTGGTGGAATGAGATCTGATCTCCTGGTGGATAGGTTTTCCATGGTGCTTACAGCAGAAATGAATACAATGGCTTATCCATTTAGAAATGGTTTGCTTTGAAATAGCCTTCCCCTTTGTTCCTGCAGCAAATACTACCAGCAGTTGTTCAGGTTTCCTTCGAGATTTAGTCCTGTCCAAGTAGAAATCTAAGTTGTCTGTGTACAGCCAATTAATGCAGAATCTGCTCCCCCTTGTTCTGTGGATTGGGAAAGAAAGTTGGCAAATGAATGGACTGATTAAGAGCCACACTGGATACCACCTTGGGCATGAATGATGGATTGGTCCTGAGTGACACCCTGTCCGCATGAAAGATGTTGAAAGGCTCCACTGCCATAAGGGCCTGTAATTCAGATATCCTTCTAGCTGAAGTGATTGCTAAATGGAAGACTGTTTTCCAGGAAAGAAATTTTAAGTCTGCAGTAGCATCTGGCTTGAAAGGAGGTAGAGTGAGTTTCTCCAATACAAAGTTAAGGTCCCAGGCAGGGGTTGGAGCTCTCCTGGGTGTTCTCAAGTTTTTAGCCCCTCTGAGATACTGCTTTAGCAGAGGATGAGAGAGGAGGGGGGGTTCTGTGTTGTAATGAGCAGAAATGGTTGAGGCATGGATTTTTATGGAAGAAAAAGACAGGCCCTTGTGAAGCATCTCAGTTAAATATTGCAAAATCTGAGGTAAATTGAGCGCTGCTGTGCTCATTCCTTGGGATTGATTCCAGGCACAGAATCTTTTCCATTTGTCAGCATAAGATTTCCTTGTACTAGGTCTTCTCGCCTCCAAAATTACTTCGATCACTGGTTTGCTGAGGGATGCTAAGGGAGAATTTAAGTGATTAGCCAAGCTGCAAGATTCAATGTTTGGAGCTGAGGGTGCAAAATTTGGTTCTCCTGCTGAGACAGTAAGGAAGGTGTCTGAGGCAGGTGCCATGGAGAAATGTGTGACACACTGCGCAGGAGTGGGTACCAGTGTTGGCAAGGCCAGTCTGGAGCAATCAAAATCATTTTTGGTTTGTCCTGTTTGACTTTTAGTAGAACTTTGGAGAGCAGAGGCAGAGGGGGAAAGGCATAGACTGATAGGTTTTTCCAGCTGAAGGGCAGAGCATCCACTTTCCAGGCTTTTTTGTGAGGAGTTCTTGTGCAAAATTTGTCCAACTGGTAGTTCTGGGGTGAGGCAAAAAGATCTATGTCTGGGCTCCCCCATTTGCATGTCAACATGTTGAATATGGTTCCATGAGATTTCTGCTTAGTTTGTCTGCCAGAGTATTCTGCTTTCCTGGCAGGAATTGAGCTTGTAGTTGTACTTGGTAGCTCAAGGCCGTGTTCCACAATGTCATGGCTAGTCTGCAGAGGGGGTAGGAATGTGTACCCCCCCTGCTTGTTTATGTACCACATAACCGTGGTGTTGTCCATCTTTATCATTAGTTGTCCTGGATGAAGGAAGTCCTTCAAGGCTGTCAGTGCATTCTGTACAGCTAGCATTTCTTTTTGATTGATAGGAAGGTGCATTTGATTTGGGCTCCATTTGCCCTGAATGCACTTCCCTGCCAGATGAGCCCCCCATGCATAGTCTGATGCGTCTGTAGTTAGGGTTTGGGTGGCAGGGGGTGGTGTGAATGGCAGTCCCTTGTTTTGGTGACAGGCCTCTACCCACCATAGGAACTCTAGTCGCAGGCAAGGTATGATAGGAATCAGGGGCCATACTGGATTCTGAAAACACATCATCAACAATGTCTAGTACAGGAGGTATAGCCAAAGGCCTATGCTGAGGAAGATGGAAATCCCTAAGCCTCTTTTTGGATTCAGAAAAATCCTGACTTTCCCAGTGGAAATGCTCCCTTAAGGTATGTAAAGTTTCCCCAAAAGAGAAATCCTCAGGTGGAGAAGCAGTGGGAATGGAATCCTCTGCATCAGAGTCCTCATAAGTAGGTATGGACAAATCCAGATCATTAGAATAGTCAGAAGAAACAGAGTCCTGTTCAGAAGATTCATAGTCAAGTTCAACTATAGGCCTCTTAAAAGGAGGGGTTAACTACCCCTGATTAGAGTAATTAAATCTTCAGCCATTTTGATCATTTGTTTTTTAGGCATATGGGTCTGAACATGTGGTCTGGGCATCGGCTTTTTAGACAAAGATCGAGATTTAGGCCATAGTATTGAAGTCGGAGTCAGTTTAATATACAAGTCTGTAGGCCTGAATACACCCTCAGAAGCCGGTGCCTGCACAGCGGCTCCGGACCCATCCAAGGTAGAGACATCCACGGGTTCCACATGTGAAGCATCTTGCGGCATACTGGACTCTGAATGGGTCTCAGTAGAGGCCTGTGAATCAGAAGTAGCGGGTGTCAGGGGCTACAAAAGCACCTCACTGAGTACCGCCAAACTGTCGACTGGCTTAGGAGAGGTGTCGTCGGCAGTTTTGGACCTCAATGTCCTGTCTCTGTCTTTTTCTTTGCATTTTTTCAGTATTCCAGTAGTTGGATGGCTAACCAACGTAATTTCTGGATAATAAAACTGAGAACCGAAATATTTAGAAGCAAAAAATGTACCAACGACGGATAGTGCTCTGATTAATTAAAGCACAAAACCGACAGCAGGTACATCGTGGTCAGGACCTAGGCAAGGAATACAGTACAAATTAAAATTCTTATGAGGTATTTGCTTCCCACAAGTAATACAATTATTAACTTTTACTGACATTGGTAAGGAGCAAGAAAAAGTTTCCCCAACAGGGTACTTAGTTTTTAGTTGAAGACTTCGGTTCTGAAACTTGAAAACAAAAATTTCAGGAGTCGGCCAACCGGCACTTGTGAACTGTTCTGCTTTGGGCACCACGCGGCAAGAAAGACTGATATAATGGTGTCGGCTGCATGTTTTATACCCCTGACGACCTGACATCATGGAAGAAGGAACAACCACCGACGCAGGACCCAAGACTTTGTTAATCAGGCCGACTGAGGGCAACCTGCCAGCAGATTACCCACATGTAATGACTGTGACAGTGAAACACGAAGAACATCATAGCTCTCCATTTCTTGTACAGCAACAGCTGTGCACGATGTGGACAATTTGGAATTTAGAGGCTCACACCCCAAAGAGAGGGGTGTGGGCAACATAAATTTGTTGATTAATTCATGGAGAAATTGATTGTCAGTGTACGTGGGGGGCAAAATGGAGAGCTATGTATGGGGCATTTTATTTTGGGACAGATGCCCATTTTTTTTTTTTTTTTTTTAAGCAGAGAGTGGGATGTTGGGGAAGGGTTGTAGGCATATTTGAGGAGTTAAGTTGGGAAGGGGAGGTTGCTTTTGCAGGCAGACAAGACAGCTGACAGGGGTGGTGTATGAAACATGAAGGGATAAAGACCTTGGACGGGGAGGGTGGTTGGGAATCAGAGGACAATGTGCCCCCAGATGGAAACATTGGGACTGAGGTCCCCACCCATAGGCAGTCACCACTGCCTTTTCATGGCCCTGAAGATGTCTGTGCTGGGGGCCAAGCACCTGGGCCAGCCTGCCCCTCGAGGTGCACCAGTCTGCCCTCTATCTGGTGCAGGCAGTCATCCAAATCAAACTGGATGACCCTGTGCACCATACCTCAGAACTGTTGTCGGGTGACAGGATCCTCTTCGTGCTCACACCCGGGGGGATGGACCTTGTCCCCATAGGTGGTTCCACCTGAGGGTGGTGCAGGACAAGCAGAGCAGGCAGCTCAAGGTTGGGTCCCAGATGTGCTGGGACCTGGTGCCATGGCCAGATGAGGTGGGACAGGCGGATCCAATGGGATCAGCCTACCCAAACATGCTATGGTGTTGAGGTTTGTCAAAGTGTATTGGTTAGTCATGAACAAAACATTTCAACATTAGTTATAACAGCATGCATGGGTGTTCCAATTAACCCAGAACAATAGAATTGAAAAACAATTGCATAGCAAATGGAACACATGCATGAATGGAATAACAGTCATTATTGTAACAGAATGCCGGCAACAGGCCAACAACAGTGGAATTTAAACAAGGTATGTTAGTAAGCAACCATTGAAATATATAAACAATAATACAACACAAGTTCCAACATTAGGGTTTGAGAACAACATACCCGTAGTATATGTATAATAATTAGTGATGCAGATAAGGGGTGGGGGGGAGAGAAAAACAGTCCATTACCAACTTTAAAAGCTATATTTTTCACAACAGTACTGCCCAATACTTTACAGGTCTGCCCTTGCTTTAAATCTACCTGTAGACTATAGCTTCTGTAGCATGTACATACCTGTTAAACTGTAGACCTGGAATGGTATGGGGCAAGCTGTGACAACTCTAGGTACATAACTAGAGGGGACTTGTACATGTTAGGGTTATATATATGACTAACAAGGTGTACCCTGCACTGATGTTTTGTGAGTGTGCTACTGGCATACTTCAACTGGATTTATATCTGTGTCCAAGTTTATTGGCAACAGTGATCACTAGCCGTGACAGTGTGACACTTGAGAGACATGTATCGAGAAGAGTGCATTGTGTATATACTTATCCTGCTGTCATTTGTAGGCATGGGGTTGGCTACTAGTACATTAGCACACATTTTATTAGTATATTCTTTATACAGCTAATAAAAACATTTCTTTACCTGTAACCCCTGTGGAGAAAATATATGTTAACACTACCTGTTTCTACAAATAGTCAGGATTACTTGTGTGTAACTAGAAACACATCTTAGTACTAGTCCCTGGATTCAAACCATGGTCTGCGTGTGCAAAAATGAACAACGTATCTACTTCTTATCACACTGAGCTACTGGGCAACTGCTGTTGGCTGCTTGACTGATTTCTGCTTAAACTCACTTGTTTATAAAGTCTGACCTTGTAATATAAGAAGTGTGTCACAGAAGACTGTAGTGACAGTTGAATGTACATGCATGGGATTCATGCATGACAGATAGGGAACTGTATATTAATACTTTGAATGCAGATGTACACATTTAACCCCTAGTGGATGTGAATATGTGTGATCTGTACAGACCACAGCAGGGTGCTGGGTTGCATACCCAACCCATATACATTTGTACATTATATATTTGCAGTCTCCACCTATTACAGACTCATACTTCCCTGCACCAGCGTACCTACATTCAGGACTACATATAGCTGAAATGCAAAGGTTAACACAAGACAATGCTGTAGGAAACACACTATAATACATTACTATTCAAAGTTCAGATCGTAGTGCAGAACATATATCAAATTTCATTGCATCTTGTTTTATAGCTCCACATCTACAGTTTAGCATAACAGTTGATTATCAGCCAAACCTCACTCAATTCATGGTCTCACAGCCATATTTGCTGTGTAACACCTGTACAATTGTATTTCTTTGACAACACACCAGAATAAACACAGTTTGTGGAAATAACTTTTATTGAGGGTGACATGACACAGTGGTTTATTACATTCAAAATTCTAAATTCAGTTGTACTGCATATCCTGTAGATGACAAATGAATGTCATTTATTACCTTCACAGTAGCAATCACAGTGTACTTTATTACCAGATGTTTAGTATTGATATTATATATACTTATGCCATTCCTACACAGTATTATTACAGTATTGGCTTTATTTCATCAATACTAGCTTGTTTGATGCCTTCATCTGTATTGCACAGTACCTGGCATTAGTCATTTATATCAATGTGGGTCTAACAAGATATTTATTCAGTACACTCAGAACACACTATACCTAATGGCAGTAGACAAATACACTTTCTTATTTATTGCACTATATAGATGCCCAGCATGGGCCTCAATGTTGCAAGCCCTGTCCTCTGCAGCTGTGGGGGGAAACACATCATTATGCATACCTATCAGATATTCATACTACAATTAGATAAATCACCAGTTGATATACTTACAAATTTCTGGGGCATTCCGGGTCCGAGCATCTTGGATCCATTGGGCCAAGAGCACCCCCTTCCTCTACTTCTGGTCTCATAATGATGACAGACCTGCTCACCAGTGTGGGGGGATTCCAGTGTCATGTGAGCTCATGTACTAGATGGTGCTAGGCCTTAGACTTGTATTCTGAGCCCAGGTACTGGCCCTGCAGCAGTCTGTCATCATGACCCTGGACTCCAACATGCCCCAGTGCTGTGCCCAAAAGTGCGCTCCCTCTCCAGCACCTGCCATAGTTCCTGCATGGATCAAACTCTAACAGGTTCTGGCTGTATTCCCACCTGTGCAGCTTAAATAAGGCTATTTTCCCATCCTTTGCCCCCATTGGAACATTTTTAAAAATGCTGAGCAAAGCTCAGCAGTGCACAAACCCGATAAGCTAAATTCAGCAGTGCTTAAAGTGACAAATGCTTAGCAGTGCGCAAATCTGCTTAGCTGAGCTGAGGAGTGCTTAAAATGGGATTGCTTATCAATGCTCAAACCAGTTAAGCGTTGCTAAGTATTAATCAGACAGGTACTGTTTAAGCATTGCTTAGCTTGTCTTAGCAGTGCTTAGCAAGATTTAGCTAAGGGAAATGTCAGTTCTACACGATAACATAAATATTCACATTAATTAGTCATTATTGATACTTTATTATGTGTTTCTGTTTTACTTTAAGTACAGTAGCTTCATCTGTGACTGAACTGTATTGGACACTTGTGTTTAAATGGAGTTTTTCACTTCATATTTCCACTGACACTGGGATTCTGGACCAGCTGCACTAACCTGGTTGACAAATATCAATAACTAGGGCAATAAAAAAATAGAAATCCTTTCCAATGTAAAAGCTGAATGGCCTGTCTTGGTATTCAAACCGTGCACTTACTGCACATGAAGCTGTGACTCTAACCACTCAGCTAACTTGGATATGAAGGTTTCAGCTATACATTTCTATATAGCTTTTTGTTACATTTAAGCACTGCTGAGCAATGAGCTGCGCAATCATGCTTAGCTACACTTAAACTGAAAAAAAGTTCATAAAGGAAAAATGGCACTGGGACATATAATTTCCATGCCATACGACACTCTGACAGTACAGGGGATGTGTTATGGACACTGCAACACACACCCTGTGTGACATAACTGAAAAAAATCATAAGTGTCTGAGGACACTTTTTTGAATCTTTAACTACCATACAGTACTTTGACAGTGCAGGGGGTATGTTGCAGACACTGTAACACACCCCCTGTGTAAAATAACTGACATGAATATATAACTAAGTGTCCAAGGACACCTTCTTGTTTTAGTGCAGTACAGCACTTTTACAGTGCAGGGGGTGTGTTACACATTTGTGAGCACTGTAACACACTCCTTACCACTGATTCAGTAACCATGTACACAGCTCTCCCTCAGTAGCACACCTTCATTAATATGCAAGGTGTGCTATCGAGGGGAAGCTGCAGACACTGCCACCATAAACTCCATGTAGGAATTACACTATTCCTACATGGAGTTTATTAAATCTGGGAGTGAGATTTTTCTGCACTATAATGTCTTACAGCATTGATGCAAACACTGTGAATGCAATGCACCGACTCTTATCATTGTAGATTCCACATGCTGAACACACCATTGTTTGCACCTTTTATTAGCGTTCACTGTCACAAAGCATTTCTCTTTGGCTTATATTTTTTAAACTGATTTTCAGAAAATGCTGAAAAATATGGGTAGTCTGTTGGAGATGTAATACTCCATAACTGCTAAATGTGAATGAGTTTAACATAATTAGTTGGAGTTGTATGGAAGAGATGATCATATTTGGTATTTGAGTTAGGTTGTATATGTCTCTAGTGAAAATTTGGGAAAATAGTATAGGTACTTGTTGCCAGTGACTGCAGTCCTGTGCACTCAGAGAGTGAAACAGCATGTTTTAAAAATTGCTACTGGAACATGAGTTCTTGACTTTAACTTGTTGTTTAGACAAACTTGCAGCACATAGGTGTGTGTTACTGACATCTAGTCATATGCTTTATTTTGCTCATTTCACTACTGCTTGACTTTTTGAGTGGTTTTTCAAGTGCAAGAATATTTAAAAAAATACCCCCCCCCCATAAATAATTTAACATTATTTTTTAATTTCTATACTTCTCTTCTGTATATATAATTTTTCATTTTAGTTTTGAGGTTTTTTTTTGTCCAGGTTCTGTCTACAAATGAATCATTGGTATTTATTTTTACAGAGGGATTCTGAGAAAAAAAACCTCAAAGCAAATATGAAAATTTTATACATAATTTTTGCTACATAAATTCATTCTGCTTTGAAATATAATTTAACATTCTGTTAATTTAAATAATGGTATCCAGTAAAGAAAGAATACTATGCAATCTGGGGTTGCAGAACTGAAGAGAAATTAAGAAAACCTATACATCTGTCAAATTTCAGAAAATGGTTTTAAATTTTGAGTGTGCTACAACTTATTAGTTACATATTTTTTGTAGAAGTTGAATAACAGTCTTCAGAAGAGCTAAAGACAAGTGACCAGTGGGGTTAACCTACTAGTGGATGAGTTATAACTCGATTATGGCTAAATTCATCAACATGTACTCAATGATTTCCTGCTCTCTTGTTTTAAATAGAAGGTTCTTGATAGTGCAGTTACTGTTTGTGGTATGGCAATGATAGTAGTGAATGTGTCTTTTTTCACTTTATATCTATGTTTATGTGATCATGGATTTAGCAGTTTAATTTACAAACTCGAAATTCTAAATTCATGAAACTCACAAGATTGAGCCAACATGCTCAAATCTTGTTATCTTCCACAAGCACACAAAAGAACACAATCTAGTACAGATCAGATTCTTGCAAAAAGAAACACTGTTCCGTTTCTTTTTGCCAGTTTGAGGTTACAAGACTTAAGCATGTGGGCTTGATCTTATGTGTTTTGTGCATTTAGGAGTTGTTTTTGTTTTAACATGAATCCAGACTTAGCATATATAATTAAAGAGGTATGAGTAGGTGAAGTCCCACACATAGGGGTACACAGGAACTTGCCACAATGCACAAAAGCTTTTTTTAAGACATTTTGTTGGGTTGAAGTGTCACTATTTTTCCTTAACCAGTTTCTTGTGGAAACTAGTTGCTACGAAAAACTGTTGTTGAAGGGTGTAGAACCCTATGACAGCAGTATTAGATATGAATGTATTTAAGATTTCAATGTATTTGCTTGTCCTTGTAATTATTTTAGGTATTTCAGTTCAGGGGTGGAGACATTTTTTTTTCAATTTGCACTCTAAGGTCTGTTACTGCTAGCCCCCCCATGCATCCATGTTGCCCAGCTCTGCCCCCATGCATCCATTCTCCCCTACCAAAATGTAGTCTTCTGAGATGTCCACGGTCACTCTTAACTGGCATTTAGTAGCCATGATTCACTACAAGCCTCTTTAACACATCAAGGTAGCTAGTCTCACAGATGTCCATTCACACCACATGTGAACACACACACACACACACACACACACACACACACACACACACACACACACACACACACACACACACACTCTAACTGCTCTGGTTTTGATACCTTAAATAAAACAGCCCAAAGGGAAGTCAGCAAGGCTGGGCTTTTGGCTGCGCTGGTTTATGTGCATGTATTAGCAGCCTAAGTCATTTGCAGGAAACAGCTCACAACCCAATCAAAAGGAAAAGTCAGCCTGAGCTATTCACTGCAACAAACTCCTCTACCAAAAGATGGCCAGTCCCAGAGAGAGTCTACTCACACAAAACATCTCGCACACAGTGGACAGTAAGACCAAAATGATGTGGGGAGCTGTTGACTGCTCTGGTGTTGGCACATTTAAAAAAGCAGCCTGAAATATTCGCAGTAAGCAGGACACCAACTGGGCTGAACTGTCGGCTACTCTGGTTTTCATGTCATTTGTCAATTGCAGCCTAAACCATTCACACCAAGCAGGCCACAGTCCAGTCAAAGGGGGAGGCTACCCATACAAAGTATACTATCAGCATACGACAATGTACAACCAACCATGGTTACCCACCTGCCATCATCCTGATGGTGTGCTGTATCAATTTGGAAAGATCTTAAACTGGCGATCATTACATGGATCAAAGTCTTTCAGCACACATTGATGTCATCATTTATGTGCATCAAGGCCAACCTTTTAAGCATACATCAGACATAGCATTTTGTAGCCAAGTCTTAATGCATCATAGAGCACTGCATGACCACTCTGTAGAAGAAAAGTACAGTTGTGTACCTACCATAAATGTAGATGATCAAGTGTATTCACTGTTGCAGTCATTACTGTTGGGTTATCCTGCTGGCAGGCGACCTGCGGTCGGCCAGAATTCCAAAGTCTAGGTCCGGCGTCGGTTGCTGTCACCTCTTCCCTGATGTCAGTGCGCCAGGGGTATAAAAGATGCAGCCGATGCCATTTTCTTCAGTTTTTCTTGCCCCAGATGTCAGGTGCCCCCAAAATAGGCTAAAAATATTATGCCAATAATTATGCATGCAGTAAAATAAACATTTCCTTCATCTACAAGCAAATACACCACATAGGTTGTATAAGATAGAGAAGTATAGGCAAGTCCCAGCAAAGAAAAGGGGGATGGAGGGAGGGTAACCTGGACTGCAACAGTGAATACACTTGAACATCTACATTTATGGTAGGTACACAACTGTACTATGTTCATCGTGTTTCACTGTTGCAGTCATTACTGTTGGGTTGAATCCCAAAGCAAAGGCTGGGTGGCTGGGCCTAAAGAGGTTTAGGAGAGGCTATAAGACCTTGCAAACTGCAGTGGCAAAGCCTGCTCTGGATTTAGAGTAGAGAGGTAAATGGTAGTGCTTTGTAAAAGTGTGCACTGAACTCCAAGTTGCAGCCTATAAAATGTCTTTGGTTGGTACTCCTCTGAGAAAGGCTGCTGAAGTGGCTGCTGCCCTGGTAGAATGAGGTCAAATGGCCTTGGGCACTGATTTGCCATGTTGCGACTAGCAGAAACGAATGCAATGGCCTATCCATTTTGAAATAGTCTATTTTGAGATAGGCTTTCCTTGAGATCCTGCAGCATATGCCACTAAAAGTTGCTCAGTTTTTCTGAAAGCTTTAGTTCTAAGTAGAAGCGTAGTTGTCTGTGTATGTCCAAGGAATGCAGAAGTCTTTCACCCTTATTCTGTGGGTTTGGATAAAAGGTAGGCAGATGAATAGTTTGGTTGAGGGCCACACTGAACACTACCTTAGGCATAAATGTAGGGTTTGTTCTTAGAGAATCCCTGTCTGGGTGGAAAATGATGAAAGGTTCCACAGCCATGAGTGCCTGTAACTCTGAAACATGTCTTGCAGAGATTATTGCTAGGAGCAGAGCTGTTTTCCAAGATAAAAACTTTGTATCAGCTGTATTGGATGGCTCAAAAGGCGGCAGTGTGAGTTTTTCCAAGACATAATTGAGGTTCCATGCAGGTATTGGGGCTCTCCTTGGAGGTCTTATGTTTTTGGCCCCTCTGAGGTACTGTCTTATCAATGGATGGGAAAAAATAGGAGGACCCGTATTGTAATGAGCTGAAATCGCTGAGGCATGAATTTTAATTGATGAAAAGGATAGGCCTTTGTCCAGCATCTCAGTTAGGTATTGTAAAATCTGAGGAATATTTGGTACAGATGTGTCAAGTCCTTGTGCCTGGTTCCAAGCACAGAATCTTTTCCATTTGTCTGCATAAGATTTCCTGGTACTGGGCCTCCTGGCCTCCAAAATAACATCCATCACTGCTTTAGAAAGAGGTGTGTTTTGAAAGGTTACATTATCCGCCATGCTGCCAGATTTAGGGTCCTGAGTTGGCTGTGCAGAATCTGATTGTTTCGCTGGGTCAGTAAGTGAGGAATAAGAGGCAGTGTCCAGGCTGGGTCTTGAGACAAGTGTTTTAGGATTGGGTACCAGTGCTGGCGTGGCCAGTCTGGGGCAATCAGGATCATTTTTGGCTTCTTTTGTCTGACCTTTAGGAGTACCTTGGGGAAGAGAGGCAGAGGAGGAAAGGCATATACTGTTAGACTTTTCCAGCTGAATGACAGCGCATCCACTTTCCATGCTTGCTTGTGATAAGTCCTTGTGCAGAATTTCTGTAGTTGGCAGTTGTGAGGGGAGGCAAACAGATCTATGTCTGGGCATCCCCATTTCTTTATTATCATGCTGAAGACTAGCAGATCCATTTTCCATTTGTGGGGATCCATAAGGTTTCTGCTTAGTTCGTCTGCCAGAGTATTGTTCTTTCCTGGCAGGAATTGTGCTTGCAGATCTACTTGATAAGTAAATGCTGTGCTCCATAAAGTCATGGCTTGTCTGCAGAGGGGGTAGGAATGTGTGCCTCCCTGCTTGTTTATGTACCACATGACTGTAGTATTGTCCATCTTTATCAGTAGTTGTCCTGGATGGAGTAAATCCTTGAAAGCTGTCAGGGCATTCTGAACAGCTAGCATCTCTTTTTGATTGATATGTAGATGCATTTGGCTTGTGGGCCATGTGCCCTGAATACATTTTCCTGCCATGTGTGCTCCCCAGGCATAGTCTGATGCATCTGTTGTTATTGACTGCCTGGCTGTGGGTAGAGTGAAAGGCTGTCCCTTTTTGAGATGATAGGCATGAGCCCGCCATCGGAACTCCTGTTGCGGGCAAGAAATGAGGGTAATTAATGCTTCCAGGTTTTGACAATGTTGAGTCCAGACACTTTTTAGGTACCATTGAAGTTTCCTCATATGCAGTCTGGCATATGGAATTAGCAGTATGCAGGATGCCATGAAGCCCAAAGCCTGCAGAATTTTTTCTTGCAGATAACTGGGTCTTTGTTGCCAACATTTTGAAGTAAGAAGTTAGTTGTCTTTGTTTGTCTGGCGTGAGATAAGCCATCTGGGCAGTTGTATTTAAGCTTGCACACAGGAATATTATCTCTTGAGAGGGTACTAGTTTTGATTTCTTTTCGTTTACTGTGAACCCTAGGCAAATTAATAATCTTTTTACGAACGCCAGATGTTTTAGTAGAGTGTCCTTGTTCTCGGCTTGTATAAGGCAGTCGTCCAAGTAGGGATAAACTTGAATTCCTCTTTGTCTGCAAAATGCAATTACTGGTGCCAGGCATTTTGTGAAGACCCTGGGCGCAGTAGATAAGCCAAAGGGCAGTGCAGAGAATTGGTAGTGCTTTGAGCCAGCTGTGAATCTGAGGTATCTTCTGCAAGATTGTCTGATTGGTATATGCAGGTATGGCTCTTTTAAGTCCAAAGTTACAAGCCATGCCTTCCTACCCAGCATGGGCAGAAGCTGCTGCAAAGTTAACATTTTGAATTTTGGAACGTCCAGAAATGTGTTTAGAACAGACAGGTCCAGTATTGGTCTCCAGGTTTTGTCCTTTCTGAGGACTAAGAAAAGTCTTGAGTAAAATCCTTGTCCCTGCTCTTGCCGTGGTAATTGCTGAATGGCCTTCATTTGCATAAGGCTCAAAACTTGTTTTTGTGCCTCTGCCCATTGATTGTGTGGCAGGTTTGGCATACCTTTTGCCTTTGGTAGGGTGTGAAAGTGGAACCTGTAGCCCTGGGACACTATATTCAATTCCCATTTGTCCTGGGTGATCATGTGCCAATTTTGAGAGAAAAGTGCTAGCTTTCCCACTAAGGGGACTGCAAGAAGATAAGTGCTTGGTGCTGGCAGAGGAAAGTCATTGGGACTGTTTCCTGTATGGCTGTGCTTTATCTTCTCCAGTTTTGGAGGTAGAAGCACCCCACTGTTTAGGCCTGTATGAGCCCTGGGGCTGGGATCTGCCTCTGGGACGTCTGTATCTGCCTCTTTGTGGCCTGTCCAACACTGGAAAGGACCAATTTTTTTGTAGGCCAGTTCCTGCTAAATTTTGGTGGCTGCACCTGTAAGAAATCCTTTACTGTTTGCATAGATTTCGCTTTGTCCTCCATTTTCTTCAAAACCTCCTCTGCTTTAACACCAAATAAAGTATCATGCTGTAATGGAGCATCTAATAATTTTGCTTTAACATGATCAGGCAGATTTTGTTCATTTAACTAAGCGTGTCTCCTACTGACAGAACCCATAACTGCGGCCCTGCAGGAGGCCTCCAGAGAGCCAAAACCACATTGCAATGTATGCTTTCCCACTTGTTCAGTTGCATGCAATAAATCTTGTATTTCCTTATTTTCTGTACAATCAGAATGTCAACATTTTCTGTTTTAACAGTGACATTAAGTATTGCTGATATTTAATCATATGAAATTGACAATTTAAAGCCCTCACAGCCAAAGTAGCAGAAGTGTAAACCTTTTTTCCCCAGTGCCCTTGAGTACCTGTCAGAAGGGACAGGGTTTTAGCAGTAGCGGCCTTAACCCCCTTGGGACCCTGAGAAATAGTTTCTGGGTCAGCAGAAGTGTTTTTATAAAGAAATTTATGAGAGTCAGGAACCCTGTAATATCTAAAAAACTACCAACAAAAGAAGCAAAATATTTCCAAAAACAACGACCAACACCCAACCAAAAAGGTTTACAGCACACAAGCCTCTAGCTTAGCCGCCTTCCCAGGAGAATGTAATTCTGTCTGGTTTAACAGGAGCTGGAGGTAAGGAATCTGGAGAAAGGCCGGACTCTGAAAATACATCATCTACAATGTCCAACACAGGGGGAATAGCAAGAGGCCTGTGCTGAGGAAGTAAAAGAAAATTTCTGAGCCTTTTCTTTGATTCTGAGTAATCTTGGCTCTCCCAGTGGAAGTGCTCCTTCATGGTATGCAGGGTTTCCCCAAAAGAAAAATCCTCAGGAGGAGAAGCTGAAGGAATGGATTCTTCAGCATCAGAATCCTCATAGGGAGGAAGAGAGTATTCCTGTATAGAAGAGGAGTCAGAGGAAATGGAAACCTGATCTGAAGAGTCATAGTCTGCCTCTTGCCTAGGCCTTTTGTCAGGAGGGGGATGGGAACCCCTGATCAAGGTAAGAAGGTCTTCGGCCATTTAGAGCATCTATTTTTAGGCATGGTAGTCTGCTGTGAAGAATGCTGTACTTGTTTCTTTGTCTTTAAAGCTGCTGTAGTCTTTGCTTTTGAAGCTGAAGTAGGCTTTACATATAGCTGTGTAGGTCTGAAAACACCCTCAGAAGCCGATGCCTGCTCAGCGGCTCCAGACCTGAGGGAAAGATTTCCGAGTGTCCAATACCTTGAGTATCCAGAGGCCTAGCTGGCTCCACGTGGGAGTCGTCAGCGGCCTGTGGCTCTGAGGTAGCGGGTGTCAGGGGTTACGAAAGTGCCTCGCTGAGAACCGGCGACTGGCTTAGAGGAAGCCTTGTCGTCGGTTTTGGATCTCAGATGCCTGTCCTTCTCTTTTTCCTTGCGTTTTTTAGAAACTCCAGTCATCGGCTGTTCTGACGGCATTATGTAATTGAATTTTCAGCCAAAGTAATGATACGCAAAATCAAAGCGACACTTAATAGTGCGTTTGTTGAATCTAGCACAAAACCGACAGCTAGCAATGTTGTGATCAGGGCCTAGGAAAGGAATGCAGTAAGAGTGATAATCCTTATGAGGTATTTGCTTCCCACAAGAAATACAATTGTTAACTTTTTCTGACATCGGTCTGGAGCAAGAAAAAAGTTTTGCCCAATGGGGTACTTAGCTTTAATGAAGACTTCGGATCTGAAATTCGTCTGTGAAAATCTCAGGAGTCGGCCGACCGGCACTTGCGAACTGCTTTTGCTTCAGGCATTGCGCAGCAAGAAAGACAGGAGAAAATGGCGTCGGCTGCATCTTTTATACCCCTGGCACACTGACGTCAGGGAAGAGGCGACAGCAACCGACGCCTGACCTAGACTTTGGAATTCTGGCCAACCGCGGGTCGCCTGCCAGCAGGATAACCCAACAGTAATGACTGCAACAGTGAAACACGATGAACATCACTCACTGGCATGGTGGCCAGAATTGTTAATGCACTGTTTATATCTGGTTAAAATGCTGGGTTCAACTGCTATAGAGTTGAAATGATGGTGGTTAGCAGTCTGTCTCATGCAACTGCTCTTCATCAGTCCACCCATCAGTTAAGCTCATTTTTTTTTTTAAACTGGGCAGACTGGATATGACAGTCTTGTATGCATTGTACAATTCCACCACTTTCTCGTCATCTTCCAAAGCATGCAGCATGTTTGGCACCAAATACTGTGCAGTGAAACATGAGCGGTATTGTATAAATTGGTCTTTTATTAAACATATGACATGATCCAGGAATGGAATGGACATGTTTTTTCAATAGTATTCCCCTGGGTCAGCACCACCAATGTTGCTTCTTTGAGTTGATATTCCACAGATCCTTGGGACACTTTCTTCTACCACGACTCTAGCTGCCAGCTGTTTGACTTCTTCATACAACTCTGAAAAAGAATTGTCAGCATTTGATCTCATTGCTTGAAGAGTGTCAGTGACAACCTTTGCTTCTTCTCAAGCCTGAATCAAGTCAATCTGCTCCTGCTGCAAGTACAGATGAAGTGGCTTAATCATATCAAGCACAAGCCCCATTGTAACCAGAGCTACACTGAAACTGAGTATTAGAGTACAGATATCGGTCAGCATCTTTAATATATTCAGCAATACACTCTACAGTGGTGACAAGGATGACATATTTATTCTTGAAGCTGTGCAGGCAATCAGTCTGACATCCACTGGGTGTTGTCGGTACCTTCTGTCTTCATCTTCATATTCATACTCAGAATTGTGAATTCATTAATGAGGGTTAAAATATGCATTGTGACATTCAGAGCATGAATTTAGCATTGCAATTACTTTCTGATAGGTGTCGAGTGTTTGCCATATCACAAATTGCACATGAATGAACTATGGCAGTGTTGAGGTTATACATTTTATAGGCAGTGTACACAACTTCTGGAAACAGGGCTTGAATTCTTGGTTGCACACCATTAAAATGGCCAGACATGTTGCTTCCTCTGTCATAGCCTTGTCCTTGCAATATCTCTTTGTCCACACTCCATGCTGTGAGTTTCTGTAGAACAAGGTCAGCTAAAGCTTTTTCTGTGGTGTCATATGCTTCCCCAAATTCAATGAAGTCTTCATGGATTTCTACATTTGTATCACTTCTATGAACATCACATACAGCCAGAATCACTTGCTCCTTATAGGAGATGTCAGTTGTTCCATCAGCAATTAAAATGAAAAAACTTTGCCTCTTTTAACTCTACTTAAAAATGTTATCTACATCTGTAACCCAATAAGAGTAATAATTTCATTTTGAATTTGTGCCGAAGAGTACAGTGCATTTTGCATACCCTCCTTAAAAATGGTCAGTGAGTACAGAGTCCACTTTCACCATGCATTCATGCAATGCTTTAAAGTTTCCTGCGCAAGTCAGTTTTCCATGAAGTGACAAATTCTGTCTTCCATAGAGAAAAATCATCTGGATGGTATGTCCCAAGGCATGAACTGTCTGTTCCTGCAACTTCTTATCTTTCTGTGCAATGTACTGATAAGCTGTTTGCAGTTGGCCATAGCATAATTCTAGAAATGCCTCTAACTTTGCAAGTGGATGTACATGGTCCTTTGACTTGCTATGTCATTGAAGAATCTTCCTTGCAATTAAACCACTCAGTCATAGGTGTGGAGACCAACACACAGACACTCTCTAGCTGCACTGAAGACAAAGCATGGACTGCTGAAGACCCCATCCACACTCTGTGAATATTGTGCAAACCTGAATTCATGTCGAAGTTGTGGACTGAATCTTCTGTTTTGCTGGCTTTCGGAATACCTCATGAAATGCTTAGGGAATTCAAAGCCTTCAGGGGGTAGACTCTGCATGGTCAAGATGGTCTCTTTGTCGATATCTGTAAGATGACCACGTTTGTACAAGCCAATGTCATAATCTTTTCTGACATCATTTATGCTGTTACAAATTGCATTGTGGGTGTTGCAATGTTTGAAAAGTTATACATATCCTGCTGCAGTTCTTGTGTAGTTCACCATCATGGCACTTGATTGAAGATCATCTTGCTGGAGGATATTTCAATTCCTTGTATCAACTCCTGTCTTGGTTTCCACCTCGATCATGTAAGTGCTGTCATAGGTGCTACTGGATATAGTGCAGGCCTCCTCACATTCAGGACGTTCACATGGCATCAAAGCTACTGGTTCTTGACTCACAAGCTCAACTGGAAGAAAGCTGTTTGGACTTTGAAGACCTGCAGCTGATTCTCCAGGAACATCCAGTTGTCAGCTCCTCTCATCGGTACTTTCACTATATCACAATCACTAAAAAGAAAGGGAAAGGCTAGTCAGAATGATTGCTGTAACATATTAAGAGGTGTTGCCAAAAGAGCTTGTAATAAGGCAGTGTGTGCTGATGCATATCTACACTGCTGTGTAAAATGCCTTACCTAAAGCAAGTTGACTTCACCCAGCTGTGCGGCTGCCACAGGCACTGAGGGTTCCATGACATGCCTAAAACCCCCAGCTGTGCTGCTGCCACAGGCACTGAGGGTTCCATGACATGCCTACAACACCCAGATCTGCTGTTGCCACCACAGGCACTGATAGTTCCATGACATGCCTACAACACCCAGCTCTGCTGCTGCCACAGCCAATGACGGTTCCATGACATGCCTACAACACTCAGATCTGCTGCTGTCACAGGCACTGAGGGTTCCATGACATGCCTGCAACACTCAGATCTGCTGCTGCCACAGGCACTGATGGTTCCACGATATGCCTAAAACCCCCAGCTCTGCTGCTGCCACAGACACTGATGGTTCC
Source organism: Protopterus annectens (assembly GCF_019279795.1). Taxonomy (NCBI): domain Eukaryota; kingdom Metazoa; phylum Chordata; order Ceratodontiformes; family Protopteridae; genus Protopterus; species Protopterus annectens. Next base: position 144,855,949 of record NC_056728.1, on the reverse strand, counting down.
ATGATATGCCTACAACACCCAGCTCTGCTGCTGTCACAGGCACTGACGGTTCCATGACATGCCTACAGAACCCAGCTCTGCTGCTGCCACAGGCGCTGACAGTTCCATGACATGCCTAAAACACCCAGCTCTTCTGCGGCCACAGGCAATGACAGTTCCATGACATTCCTAAAACACTCAGCTCTGCTGCCGCCACAGGCACTGATGGTTCCATAACATGCCTAAAACAAATAATCTTATTTCTTCTGAATGATGAAAGAACTGCAGCAGCTTTCCATAATCTAAAAAAACTTACCCATTATTGTATTGTCCTTCTGAAATCACTACAGGTACCACAGCTTCATAGGAGGTTACTAGGCTACTGACCCTAGAGCCTTTACAAGCCTAGCCATGTTAATCCCAAGTATCCCCATTTGTTTTTTTTTTTTTTGGGTAGTTCACAGAACAAATTTATGAACACATCAGGTCTGTGATCAACACCGGCTACCCTTGTCATGAGGTACATGGGCCCCTGGGGCAAATTTGCTGTCTCCTATCTAATTATCTAGGGTGCATTTGAATAGGGTCAGTGAGGAACTATGAATAGAGAGTCTATTCCAGAGAAGCAGCAGTCTCTGGGAGACATATCTGTCTCTCCAGCATGATTTGTTAATGTCAGCAGCTAGGTTGATATCCCTAGAGTGAGTGACTCTTGAGCCATTTGACTTGCGGATGTGCAGCATTTCCATTAGGGCAGGGCTGAAGATTGCACTATAGGCCAAGCACAAGTCACCTCTCAGCAGCCTATAAGACACACAATAAAATGACAGGCCTTTAAGCCTGTCCACATAGGTCATGGTTTGGTGTCCCTGTATTTTCTTAGTGAGAAACCTCTGAGGTCTCTCTAGCTGCTGCACGTGTCTGATGAGGTACACACAAAAGGGTGCATTATACTCTATTAGTGGTCTGATAAGGGTCAAGTACAGTGGAGTTATAACATCCCTTGACCTAGATGCTATGCCCTTGCTTTGGAGGTGCACTATGTAGAAGGCTTTCCTTACCACTGTGGAAACTTGGTGATCAAAGTTCAGATTGCTATTAACCTGTGTTCCCAAGTCTCGCACCACTGGGCTGGAACTCAGGGGGGGTTGTTATATTGTCATTTGTAAGGAATTCTGTTTTGCCAAAGGGAATAGTAATGCATTTTTTTCATTTAGTTTTAGATCATGGCTTTGGCACCAATCATTTGTTTGTGTTAGCCCTTCCTGTAATATGTTGACTTCATTGGGGGACTCAGTTGCTCCCAGTTTTCAATCATCAGCAAACTTGGTGAGCCAAAGGCCATTTACTTTGGCTTGGACTTCTGAGAAATAGATGCCAAACAGTGAGAGGCCCAGCACAGACCCCTGTGGTACTCTACTGGTGACGGGTCTACTGGCTGAAGTGGAGTCACCAGTTTTGACAGAAGGATTTATGTCGGTGAGCCAAATGGCTACCCATCTAGTAACGTAAGGGTTAATCCCTATCTTGGAGAGTTTTTAATTCCTATCTGGGAGAATTTCTCAATGATGCCAGAGTGGAGAATTGTGTTGAAAGCCTTGGCAAGGTCTAGATAAGCTGTGTGCACGGTCTTACCTTTGTCAATGGCTTTGATGACATTCTCAAAGTCTACCAGGTTTAATAAGCATGATCTACCGTTAACAAAGGAAGGGAATGCGTTTTGGCTTGTTTGTGGAAAAGAATCTGCGTAGTTTGACTGAAGCAATCACGTTTACTCAATAAAATACGCGCTGAGATGTTGCCAGCCTGATGATTCCTTACTCATTACACAGAAATATCAGCACCTCTACAGTTCTACCCTCAAAAAGTGCTACCTGCATAATACAAAAGGTAATGACAAATTATACATGACATAATCACAGCAAAGCTGGCAGTAACGTGCTTGAAAAATCTTTGTTGTGTGTGCACTGAAGTCCCATTGAAAGGATCCTTCCTAAATCCATCCATTGGCATGTTCAGTTATACACTGCCATGGACAGCAATGCTGACAGTTTCAGTGATGAATGAAAAGAGAGAATGCTCTGCTACATACCAAGTATGTCACTATTTACTGTTGTCCACCAAAGGCAGGTCACAATTACAAGGCTGAATTTGGAGCCCTGTTCATTCTAGTGGTTTACAGTTAATGGTCAGTATTGCACAATGGTTTTAACTTACAGAGGCAGGAAGGCAGCTTAACTTGTTGAAAGATGTACTGCCTCTTCTTGATGACCACACTTTGCCTTCCTCTGCTGTGTACCTTATATTTGTTTTTGTTTCAGTGTAAACTCCATTCCTACAACACAAACTCAATCAGAAATGTAACTTTTTTATGCCTACTAAAGTCAGGGCAATGCAATGCAAACTTAACATTTTTACAGGCAATATTCCAATGAAAAACTGACTGCCCAAGGGCTCATTTTTGGCCAGAACATCTCAGTACATGAAAATGATGCACAACCGCCACATGTATTTCAAAGCTATGCAGCATAGAGAAGGCTAGTGGATCCCAGGTACATCTCAGATTCAGTCACAGACTGGATGCTAACATGACAATCAAAATAAGCAGCAGGAATGCATGAAAAAGTCACTGAATACTCAAGAAGTACAAGTTGAGAAATGTATTTTCCTCTACTGGGCCAAAGAACATGGACAAGCTTTCTAGCTACCAGTACATCTAATATTCCAGGCATGTTGAAGCCTAAAGCAGGCTACCTGCCAACGTTTCAATTATCCAGAGAAGTTTTAAAACAGTGACAGCAACTTTTTCCAACATCAGGTCTCATGAGTAATAGAGAATATGCAGTCAGCTTACATGTTTACACAGAAGTTCACCACACTACTCAACCTAAATACAATATACCAGATGCCACGATGGCCACAGTATAATACAAAAAGAGCCAAACACAAATATGCAGGTTTTTTTTCCTCTTGTTCTAGATTATTATACATCTGTTAAGGCAATAGCAACACATTAGCGAATTATAACACACAAGTTGCAATTCCATCAAAGCTAAGTGCTATAAACCTCTGAATCGTTATCCTTTGCTCTGGCTGTTTCATGTTACAAGTAAAAGTTCAGATAATTCTTCCCACCTGATGTATTTGTATCAAGAATTTTCAGCCAACAGTGCCTGCAACACTGAGAAAACACCACAGAACCTTAAACAAAGGCTATGACACTTTGAAAGGCTCTTTCCCTTTGAAATGCCATAACAAACATGCAGGTCTGTTCTCAACGCTAGCAGTGCAGCACACCTTTGAATGGTGTCACTTCAAAACAGCACAACATTTAGTAAAATAAAACACAAGCACTTGTACTACTGACCACAATGGAAAAGTTATTCACAATAACAGACAGCTTAGGAGGATATGGTGCTGCTTTGCCAGGAATGGTTTGCACCTGTGTCCTCTAAGCATTTGAATATTGGCCAAAACTGTGTCTAAAAAGTTACAGTGGGGGAGGACAATGAAGAAATGAGAAACCTTCCAGGATAGCACAGCCAGGCATAGAAAATCTAAAGGTGTTAACTGCTCAATCTCCGGAATCTGAAGAAAATGTACTCACTTCAAAGTCTCACCCCTGTTGAGAATGCAGACATTTGTGCAGTTACCGAAACATGTTTTAAAGTGTAGTGCACAGAGCAGTGCTACAATGCCTAAAAACACATTTAGACCAGCTACTGCACAAAGTAAAGGTGGAGGTATTTCACTGCATGTCAAATTGAAACAAACTGCAAAGCTGATCAAAAAATGATAGGCTTAATGTGCTTCTCCATGTCCAAATAACCATAGGAAAGTCCCATACTGTATCCTTGCAATATATAAGTCTAACTCTTATCACCCAGGAGTCCATAACACATACTTTTCTGGATGTCCTTACCACACAACTCACAACCTAAGTAAATGTAATCACCACTAGCATGGAAAAATGTTGCATTCACCCTACTGTGATGTTCCCTCTGGTAAGGTCAAACCATTATAAGGCAAACCTCCTAGTATTAAGTGATAACCTGACAACATTTCAAGCCCTCCACCCAAACCCTGAGGACACTGCTGGCTATGCTGCATTAAGAGACCCTGTACAACCATGTTAGAGGCATAAAAACAACCCTGCTTTCCAGGAATAATCATGAAACAAAACCAAAAATCCACCCTGGGGTATCCTAGCAACAACAGAGAGCATAAGAAAAAAGACGAAAGACAGTAAAAATTGTAGAAAACTGTCAGCTGAAAATGTTACCTCAATAACAAATTGACTTTGGCCAGTACAGCAGGCAGCATACTGAGCAGAACTTCACCATGACAGAATGAAGACCAGCTATAGTATAAAAAGACCAGAGGCAGCAGCAGTAGACCTCTCAACTGTCCAGATTTTTGCAGAATGTCCAGATTTTTCTTTCAAAATGTTGGTCTGTTCCTCATAAAATTTGTGGTTTTTCTGGCAAATCAGTGGGATGATCAGAGGAATGAAATCACTAAATAATGACATACATTTGAATTTCAGACTTCATATCCTCAGAAAATGCATTTTTAACACAATTTCTGTTATTCTAGCAACTTTCTAAGTTGATAAGAGCAATATTTAAAATCTGTCCCTATTTTGGGCCTTTGTCCCCCCCATTACTTCAGGCTTTGTCCATATTTCTTGAGCTAAGAGGTTGAGAGTTACAGGCAGCAGCAAAAGTACACGTACATACACTGGGGGGGCAACTGGTAAGCTTCACGTTATACTTTCATTACAGGATATGTACCCAATAACAGGGTATTTAACTACAACATATAAAGACATGTGGTAGGTGAACTGGACACACTAAACTGGCCACAGGTGTGAGTGCCAGTGTGTGGTATGGATGAACTACCATGGCAGGGCTAGCCACCCAGTGGTGTAAACCTTGGCTTTGGATGACTGTCACTGTTGAAGTGACACCCCGACCCCATGTGCAAAATGGGAAAAGGGGGTTGTGGATGGATGGATGGATATAAGGAATGCAATAAGGTCAGAGCTTCCAGTCAGCACCACTGAATTCAACTACACTGTTTTAGCAGCTTATAAGGTTGGCATTATACAGAACTAAAGAATAGTTTTATAGTAACCTAAATCAGATTTTACTGGTATCATAATATAAACTAGGAAATCATATCCTAAATCACCCAAATTTACCCCACCTTTTGTGCAGAGGTCAAACAGGCCTGCCTCCCACTACACACAATTCCTGCCATTAGGGGAAATGGCTGGAGACTACTGTAAATGATCTGGTAACCACTATTTGATCAGCACACAAACAGAAAATAAATAAAACTACATTACACTCGTGAATTCACCAACCACGGTTAACAACAAAAGAGCTACACAGTGATTTATGGCAAAATTCTTTGTAGCAAAGGCACCTGGAATATACACTGCCCTTGTACTGTTTTGACCTGATCCTGTAGGGTTTTATTATGCCCTAAACACTATAATCTGAAGTTGAATGTACTGCTTATGCCCTAAGCAACGAACACAAAACAAAGCAAATCTCAGCATATAATCCAACAGAAATTTAGAATATGCATGGTTATTAAAACTACCGTGCTCTAAGAACAACATGAACAATGTGGATCTTCAAACATCTACATTATGGTAGGTACAAACTGTAATATTCTTCTTCATCTCACATTGCCAGTCCAATGCTTAGAGAAAGTATGCACTGAACTCCAAGTAGCTGCCTCAAAATATCTTTAGTTGCCACCCCCTAAAAAGCTGGTAGATGTGGCAGTAGCTCTAGTGAATGAGAACCTTTAGTTCTGCTCAAATAATATCGCAACTGCCTGTGTATATCCAAGGTGTGCAAAATCTTTTCCCTTTTTTTTTGGGGGTTAAAATAAAGTAAAGGCAAATGAATAGTTTTAAAGCCAAGCCACACCACCAACCACCTTGTAGGGAGGGAGGATTAGTTAAAGATACCTAATCTATCTAAAATTAAGAAAAGGCTCAAGAGGTCTAAGCCTTGTAATTAAATGTAATTCAGGTTCCTTCTACATGAGGCAAAAAAAAAAAAAAAGCCATGATCCATGATAAAAAAGCAAGCTCTACAGTAGTGTAGGAGTGGTGAGTTTCTCCAAGACAAAATCCAAAGCATAACATCAAATTCCTTTGCTGCACTCAAAAAAAAAAAATCTCTTTTTATCTCTCATTATTCTTTTTTCCTTACTAGCCCTTCTGGCCTCCAAAATAACATTCAAAACTTGCCTGCGAGGCTGAGACCCCTCAGGGTTTAAAACAGAATATGCCAGGCTTAGTGCGCCTGCTAAGGAGTTCTGTGCTCGGCAGAAGAAACCTTGCCTGAGAGAGTGAGTTGTGACTGTGAGCAGTCTCCCACAAAATCATTGCTTGCCTGCATATAAGAATCGTTCCGTTCCCCTTGCTTGTTGTTGTATGACAGTTGTGTTGTTAGTTGTCACACCAAACCAACACCTGGTAAGAAGTTGAAGTAATTCTAAAATTGGAATGCTAACATCTCATTGCTCTCCTTCCTTCAAGTTGATAGATAGATGTTGTCCTGGCGAATACCACTTCTTGTATCCATCCACTTTCCATTTAGATGATGCCAAGCTGTAGAATCTGGTCTGAGGAATGGCGAATCTGAAGAGAGTCCGGGTTTAGGTGTCCCTTGTTTAGGTGACATTCCTGAGCCCACCACAAAAAATTCAAAAAATGAATTGAATTATCTGAATGGCAGTTATGATATCTTGGCAGTGCTGAGTCCATACATTTTTGAGAGATACTGGTGCTTATTCATTGTAGCTCATATGTAGTTTGGCATTGAAAACAGAGAGCATAGTGATAGCTTTGAACCATTGTCACAGAGGAGACAAGGACAGAAGCCTGGATCAATGAGACAAGTGAAAGAAATGCAGAGAACTGATAATGAGAAGTCCCAGCTCTAAAACTAGATACTTCCTGCAACTTAGCCTGATAAGAACATGAAGGTGCTTCCTTGAGATCCAAGAGTCAGTGTCATCTTTCTTTGAAGAGAGGTAAAAGCGTTGTTGTGTTGACAACATTTTGAACTTGGGAAAAATGTCCAGTAGAGCGGATAGACAACCTTGTTTAACATGGTCAGATAAATTCTGATCCCCTCAGCCAGGCGCTAAGAGAAACCTCCAGTGGGTGCAGCAGCCAATTCCTAGACGCCTGGCAGGCAGCACATCCCACATTGCAAAGAATGCTTACCCACCTGTTCAGAACATGTACCAAATCTTGCAATTACACTACACTCAATGCCTCGCCATTCAGCCAGAGCATCTACCTTAGACTGAGAGAAGATAGTCTTTGATATTTTGAACATGTGAAACAAAAGCATTCAAAGCTTCAGCTATGTGAAGAAGACAGACTTTCTTTCCCTTTCTTTCATAGCTCTGGCCTCTCTTATCTGGAGGAACTGGATTTTTTACCACAGAGGCCTTGACACCCTTAGGTCCCTAGGTCCCTGACTAACTGTTTCTGGGGGCTCTTATACAGATATTTATGAGTTTCAGGGGCACCTCAGGCACCCTATCTCCTTAATATAGGAGGAGGAAGAATCAGGGGAAAGAATGCTAGATTAACAAACACACCTCAAACAAATCCGCAACATCATCCACAATGCAAAGGCCTATGCAAAAAAAAAAAAAACCCTAAGCCTTTTCCTTCCTGGAATCTTTTCCTCTTCCACCTTCTTCCTTCTTTTCCTGTTCCCAGAATCTCTGTGAAGAAAAAAAAAAAAAAAAAAAGGAGGAGAAGAAGCAGAAGAGTCATCATCCAAATCAGAATTAAGGAATAGAGAGGAGAATACTGAGTCTTCAGAGAAAGACTCTGAAACATCCCAAACAAAATCTCAACTCCCTGGTTCCACCCTCCACCCTAGGCTCTTTAAGGGAGGGGCAAGAGGCCTCAAATCAAAGTAATTAAATCTTCATTTTTGAGCTGTGCTTTCTTGGCACATCTGCACAGAAACTACATGTGCTTCACCAGCAAGCTACATCCTGAACTAGGAGTGACACCAGCAGAAGCTACAGACCTTTGAACCTTCTGGAGAGGGCACCCTAGGGGTGGGGAGGGGAGGAACCACCCCAGACCTGCAGTCTGAGACCGCCTCCTGAGAAATCAAAGTCTCTCCCGTGCTCAGGCCCCAGACAAGGAATACACAAAGTATGATAAATCTCTCTGCGTATCTGCTCCCTCCCAAATACAGATACACACAGTGCAATACAGTGAAACTCTGCAACTAATACCAGCAAACTGTTAATTTTCTAAGTTTATAAAACCAATACTTAATCTGTCGCTATTTTCAGGCCTTTGCTCCCATCATGTTTGGCTTTGTGAAAACTTCATATACCTCATAAAATGCATGCTAACACAGATCCAGTTATTCCAGTAACATTCTAAGTTTATAAGGGAAATATTTAAAATCTGTCCATACTATTGGGTCTATGTTTACACACACACAAAAATTAATGCTACCACAGAGATGTTTATTCTAGCAACTTTGTAAGTTTATAATAGCAAAATTTACACTCTGTCCCTATTATTGGGTCTTTTTTATCACAGAGAAAATGCACGTTAACACAGATCCAGTTATTCCAGCAACTTT